>NW_024088364.1:0-38410 GCF_009730915.1 Dioscorea cayenensis subsp. rotundata
AAACATTTAAAACAATCCTCAATCCAATAATTTTCAATCATATAAATATATATATATATATATATATATATATATATATATATATATATATAAAGTGTCTGATAAAAAATGCAATCCCATATAAAAGCATAATTAAGTACTTACCTCTTGCCTAAAGCTAAATCAATCTGTATTGCCTTCTAGCAACCCTTGTCTTGTTCTTACAAACCAATCATACATATTCAAAATAAGTTCTTGAACCTATTAAACCAATTTAACTATCTCATTTATAATTTCTAATACTCCAGTATTAGCCTTGAAATCTCGAATGATTTTGAGCAAAGAGAGAAGAGATTGTGGGATCTAATAAGAAAAAATCGTGACTTGTGGAAGAAGTATGAGAATAAATCTAGGGTTAAGAGTCCTATATATGTATGTGTGTTTGTCGGGATTGTTTGATACATATTAATCTCTATAAATTTAATTAAATTCTTTGATAGCCCTTTTTTAGTGGAAATTACCAAAAAAAACCCTAAGTTTAATATTGCCAAAAACACCCATTAGTTTTGCAATCCCTAAAACCCTTCCTTTAAATTATATAGTTTTCAAACCCCCAAAGCATATAACGGATGTTAACAGTGATTTCAAATTTTATGGTGAAAATGCCCCTTCGTAGGAGTCGTAGGCTGCAGCCATTCGGTAGGTTTGAGAGGAAATTATGATGGAAGTTTCGTGAGGTAACGAAATTCTGGAGTCATTATCGTAGAGTTTTTCTCGACTACGTCTTGACTTTTCCGTTTCGAAGTTGTCTCGAAGTTGTCTACAGGTGTGACCTCGTAATTTCGACTTTTCCACTCCACCGGTATCTCGAAGGAGAAGTCCAGCGCGCGCCGTGATTTGGCATTTCATCGGTTTGCAATCTAAGATATTGAGTATGGTTTATGTTAACTATTCTGTTAAAGAAAGATTGCTGGTTTTTGTTTGTGCTTACATTTTTTGTTGGGAAAATATTGAAATCTGCGAGGGGGATTTCGGTGGGGTTTACGGTGATGCGGAGCAATTTCTCGGTGGGGTTTCTTTTTGTTTTGCGTTTTCGTGCAATATCACCTTTCTCAAAATAGTTTTCGATTTATATGATTTGTGTAATATTTATAATGTACATTTCCCCTTTCATTGATATGGTTGCGGTTTACTAAATGAGGTTTTACGTTTAAATAGGATGTTCTGGAATTAAATTTTGTTGTCCTACGTTTATCAAATTGATAACCTACATTTGAAATTTGGGGTTCTGGTTAAACCTTATATTTTCTTAAACATTTGTGAATCTTTCGTGTTGAATCTCTTTATTGTTAATAGCGGGAAAACACTTGTGATTATGGCGGTCGACCTAGTTAATTGGTGATGCTATTTGACACCATTAGTGGAGACCTTAAGTGAATTGAAAGATAACATGACCCTAAACACTGAGGGAATCATCCAGAAGAACCCATTTCTGACGTTAATTTGGGCATATTGAGGGCCCTTCTTGATTCTCTCTATTGCAAAATGCGATGGGCTGCGCAGCGATAAATTGAGGATCGAGGCTTCTTTGAGTTTGAGCCTCAAGATGTGGCCCTGTTCTTGATGCAACGCGTTGCGATGGCGGCGATGCGTGTTAGAAAAGAAGAAAACCCGTTCGACATTAGAAGGGTATTTATCAAAAACCTACGAGAACCGGAGACTCATCAATGACACTCTTGTGCGACTTGTTCGGCAGAGGGGAGAAGAAGAAAATTTTATCAAACTCGATGGTGTACCTGCGTGAGTGCGGTCCTCTTCCAATACATCATGGCTCGATTCGAAGCTGGATACGTTGATTATGTCGATGATCTACCGCCATGAGGCTGATACGCATAGGCGGGCTGACGCACAAGTGGTATGGAGACGTTCCTGGCCATTTCGAGTGCGAAGATAGATCGCGGGGAAGAAGACGACGAGGGTATATTAAAGAAAGTTGCTAAATTAGCGCTTAGCGTGCGGTTTCTGGTGACGAAACCGGAAAAGAAAATGCTGACAAGATCCCAAAGGATCTTTGTCACTAGAATTGAAAATGCCACGGGGAAAGCTGACGACGATAGAAACCGACTTGTCGTCGGCTGAAGGAAGAGGTAATAAATCATGAATGATGTTATGAAGTCTTTGTGTTTCGGCTGTTTTATTAGCGTTAAATTTATTATTCTGATTTAAATTTATTCGTAAAGGTTTAAATATTTTGTTCTCTGTTTTAATATATATTCTATAATGTTTAATATATAAAACTTCTGTTAAAATATGGTTTTATAGTTTAATGAATGATTGTGAAATTGTTTGGTTTATATGTTAGTTTCTGGCCCCGGATTCGGCAAATCTTTGAAGAAGAAATATTGTTAAGGTTAACCGACGGATGGATCTTGTGCTCAAGACACCTTTCGGTGGGATAGCCTACATATCGTGCAGCGCTCGGCGGTGAAGTAGCCACGTAAATGGTGAGCGTTGGTGTGCATGCATTGTTGCGGTCTGGCGTGTTTGCAAGGGATACCATAAACTTGCCACCATGCGACATGAACAGGATTACGATGGCAAGATCTACGAGTTGCGCAGTCGATCACTTTGTATGATCGTCGACGCTGACGACCCAGCGCACGAATTCGGCTATCGTGATTATCTCTGCAACGAATGTATGTACGGGCATAAGTAGGTCTAATATTTGTTAAACACTCGGCCGGTTACATAACATGCGCATTAAGCAAACCACTTACAAACAAGGATTCACTTAAAGGCCTGATAATAGTTTAAATAATTGGTAAACTATTTTAAGCAGTGAGATGTATTTAAAGGATTAAATTAATATTTAAGTCGAGACGATAACCAAAGAACGGTATGAAAAGTTTTAAGGGTAACACTAAATGTTAAGTGTAAAATCAACATTCATGCAGGATCTTATGGTGGGCATTTTTCATCGCGCACATTAAATGGCACGACTAACTGATCGAGCATTGAGCGACTCACGACATTTGAATGCATCTGTGATGATACTTTCGAGCGGATAATTGACGATGTGGCGTATCGTTGTTAATCAACTAGTGATGGGCTTCGGGTGATGTGACTGCGGGTTCATTCCGTGCTTTACGAGATATTGCGCCATTGGTGCAATACGTTCTGGCATGCTCGAATGCTCGCAAATGCAGCTCAAATTGGAAGCTGTGGGTGGCCTCCCAGTGGCAGGCAGTGCGTGTGGCCGAAGAGGAAGACTCTACGCAATTGGTTTCTGTGAGGCCATAGACTTGTCCGTGCAGTGGTATCTCATGATCTCCTCCTTCACTCGTATAAATCGTCGCCTAACGGATTATGAACCAGGTCAGATTGTGATGATTAGATTGTGGGTATTGCAGGCGGCGATGAAAAAACCATTATTTCCATCTTTCCACTGGCGACGATGGGAAGTACTTATTCTTTCTAAGGAGGGTGGGTTTTGTCGAGGCTGTCGATGATACTGCAAACCCTCTTGAGATCCCTGGAGAAAGAAAATGCGCGGTTTCAGAAATGATGGCGTCCTCTTTCGCGATGTGATCTGCGGGGTTTGTCTCATTTGCTTATCCATATCGCAAAACAACAAATCGTGAAATGCGAGATACTCCTTTCGTCGGGGAACCCACTTCCAGGCGTACACACGACCGGCTTTCAACATATGATGTCAGACACCGTTCGCGGCCAGCCCTTGATCGTGACCTTTTACAAGGGCGGTCCTTGAGCCCCAGATCACTCGTGCGCTTTGTTTTTGGGCAGCTTTTCGGATGTGGCGAACCTATTCCACCACCATGAAAGTGTGGCCAGGTTAATTGTCTTGATTTTGAAAATATTTTATTATACTCTTTGATCACGTGGTATGATGATATATTGTGATTAAATTAAAGCAGGATTGGATTCCTTTATGATTTGAAGTCAAAGTGCGTTTGATTGCAAAATTTTGAGTACGTTATAGTATTAACACAAGACAAACGTTGTCCGATATCGATGGTATGAGAATGATCGATGGAAGGAAGGCATCCTGCGTCGAGTTACCGTAGTGTTAGCGTAGGACGAGGAATCCCCGAATTCCGCCCGACACGTTAAATGAAAAGATCACTATTTTGACAAAGAATGAGCATTTGGTGATAAAGTAAAATTTAAACATTGATAAATAGTTAAGCAGTGAAACTGATTAACTTAAGCGAATAATACAGATTTTAGCCGATTGTTGACATACTTAAATATTAATGAACCTATCTGTTGGTTCAAAATAAAAAGAGAAAAAGAACTTCTGACGAGAAAACTCATTTCATTGGGGTTTGACGATGACACGTTGCATACATCACCGATGACGAGATATTCTACGGTGTTTGAAGGCCAGTGCTGCAGTGACACATCCAGCTGAAGTCAACATCGTTTTCTATTGAATGATCGTTTTATATCCATTGGTGTTATAAACTTACCGCTGACGAGGAAACTTCGATACCCGTCGCTCGTATCTCGACTAACACCCAACTCCCAAGAGTACGGTAGTGAACGATGGCTCTTCCTCCGTTGTATCTGTGATACGCGAAAACTCCGTAATATGGGCGAAAACCCGATACGTGCTGAGCGAATGAAAGAAAGAACAAAAGAAGCGGAAAGAAGAAGAAGAAGAAGAAGAAGAAGAAAGAAGAAGAAGATCGCCAAGAACAAACATGATTAGAAAGCGAACAAGAGTACAGTTGTGTCGTAAGGTTATTGAAGCGTGATGTGATTGGGCGGTATTTTACCTGGAAGTAAAGGCGTAAAGGAAATAACTAGTGTGGACCCGCAGGCCCAGCAGACGGTAATCCCTAGAAACCAAAATATTATTGGATCGATTATACTGCGGCGGCGTCTGTATGCGGAAGTTGATTGGCGTCCGCTTACCACGTTATCGCGAGGAAGCCATATTGTCGTCTCTCTACCGAAGAAAAGTTTACTCACCTTATCGCTGAGTCTGTTTAAACTAACGGTTACTTGTTTTAAATAATTTCTATTTTTTTAAAGAATATTATGTAAACCGTTTAAATATAATTGATTTAACTGTTTTGAAATATATGTTATTATTGTTGTTGTTTAGTGAATGCTTTTTAAACAGCGTCCAGCGTTGAAAATGATGCCTCCTGGGTATCTCTGGGTTATGTATTTGATTAAACAACGTTGTCGACTGTTTAAAGAGTAAATCGATTATTGTTTAACATTTTGTTTGTTCTGATACGTTTTATTTCTGGTGTTTTACTATGTCTTTGTTTAAATTTCACAAGTTATCTGAAGTTGGCTCAATCAGTTTGCTTGTTTAAAATATTTAGCATTCTGATATTACTCCCGAACTAAACATAAGGAAGTTCACACACTAAATAAAGTGGTTGTTTCATTTAAAATAAAACATTTTACAACATTCTGGCGTCTTCTGGATCTCGGACGCTTGAGTGGAAAGCCACAATTCGTTTATTGAATTTGGGTTTGACTCACCAGAAATACGGCCATTCGAATGCTGTGGCCGGTTCATGCTGGCAATAAAATGACTTAAACACACTAGCGTAGAGACAATAGCGTTAAAAAGTTAAGCAAACACATTGGCCCAAAAACTTCTATTAATAGATATTAGGCGGGTCGACAAGCGAGATCACGAGGGATTCATATGAGAAAATAATATTTATGCCAGCTGACGAAAAGGATTCTTAAGGGTGAGAACAATTCTCAGTGATAAATATCCAACTCCATCTTAAAGGATGTTTGATCTTCCTGGAGAATCCTCGTCCAGCGATAAGTGAAAACTTTCTTTTTCTTGCCAGTCGAAATGCCAGCAATTGATTGTCAGTGATGCTTTGATCATCGCATTTAGGTATTATGAGGAATTTGACTTGGGCAAAGAAAAGATAGTTTAACATTTGCGTGATTACGGTGGGAGTGATCTGAAGATGAGGAGGATCATGAACGTCGCACAAGACCTCGAAGATGATCTTGGTACAGGCTACATTGCGGCGAATATCGCCTGGCGAGAGGGAGGGGAGGAGGAGGGATGAGGGGCGGCGAGGTGATTTATCCATGGGGAAGGGTTCTTCTTGTCATTTTATGGTGTGAAGTCCACAAAGCGGCGCTTCATATCCGAGAAAAAGCATACTTGTGGACGAGATTATTTGTCCAGCGGCGAGCGATTAACCGGATATTTATATTACCGTCTTGAGAAGAATTAATGTAAGTCGTTATTCTTACATGAAACTCGCAACGCCACTTGCCACCTGCCACATTCCAACACCGGTTCAGTGAAGGGTCAATATTTCACGCGCAGACTTTGAGAATTTACCACGTTAAATTGATATTTGCTCGTTAGCCCTATGAATAGTTAAATGGTAAAAACAATTACAAGCGGAGGCGACAGTGTTAAACAAATATGTAATATATTTAAAGCAGAGGGAATAGCAAGAGGTTAAGCGGTGTTTAACATGTAACTAGATAACCATAAGCGAGAAGAACTTTACCAGCAGAGAAATGAAACAATGGCCGTGAGTGCGTCACCGACCTGACAAAATGGAAACTACGACTCGTTTTGAAGAGATGGGTCGCGGCTTGACGATCGTGGAAGTGACCGTTTTCGTTGGACAAGCCGATTTATATGTTCGGGTATGATAAACTTCGCAGACTCGTTTCCTGAAACAGTTTACATCTATCATTACCACAAAAACCCTCCATAATAAACACCAAATTGTTTATATAGAATTACATTACTCTCGGCACTCCGTAGAATGGTGAAATATGACGAAGGAGATTACGTATTCACCGAAACGGCCCGAGAACTGAAATCGAACAAAACCAAATAAGGGAAAGTAGGAGAAGAACAAGATGTAAATGCAACTTCTAGTGCATTGTCTACTTCGAGCTCAGCGAGAGAAAGTCTTTGAAAAAGATTAGACGTGATGTGATTTGGCGTTTCCACGTTTTCAAGAGGCGACAAAATGAAATTTCGCAACATGGGACCCATTTGGTGAGCGAGTGGGGGTAAAAGGGAAGTTAAACACTAACGGAGGGCTATCCGAGGTGTGTAGAAGTTGAAGGAAGGATTTTGGGAAAGTTTTGAAAATTGACGATGGATCGAATACAGTAATTTTTCCTTTAATAGTCGTACAACATTTATTTTATTTCTATCATAGCCGTTATTATTATTATTATTAGATGTTGTTACAAAACACTAGTCAGCTGTATGCTGGCCTTTGGGTACATATTTCATTTTGAAATCCAGTACAAACAACAACAATCCGACTTATATTATTCTTTATGATGATTATACCTAATAAATTCTACGGACGAGTGAGACCATCTCCAACTACACTAGGAAATATCAATCGTTGATCATTTAGCCTTCAATAGAGAAACGAAGCACTAGAATGAGAACCCTAAAATTTCTTAATGATCGAACTCCTCAAAGACACTAGAGCTAGAGCCTAACTCGAAAAATCAAAATCAAAAGCAGCTACGAAGAAGAAGAATAAAGAAGAATAAGTACGAGCTAGAGCCTCCCGGATCTGGAAGGAACTGCAAAGTGCTCGAAGCGCGACTCGACGTCACGTCGGAGCCGTGTGCATCCGCACGGGCGAGCCGCGACGGTTTCGGCATCTCTCGACCCGAGGCTCGCCACCAACGCTAGATCTCGACCTGAAGCCTAAGCTGTCCTCGCCTCCTCACCGAGCACTGAAACCCTCGCAGACCGATTGGGGACTGCAAGAGCACGCAGTGATGGCGAAGATGCGATCGATGGCAATCAACAGAAGAAGCACGCGGGAGATAAGCAAGGAGAGGAGATCTAGCAAGAGTGACAGGGCGGGTGATGCTCAGGGATCGATCGAAGAGGAAATATGAAGAGAAGCAAGCTTTACTTGTATTTTTCCACCACGGCAAAATCAATGGACGAGATTTGTCGAGATTTCACCTGAGGAAACAAGCTGTTCAATAGGAGTCATTGTGAGATGACTGAGTTCATTTGCAACCTCTTATTATTCTTCATTAATTAATGAGAAGAGATTTTATTTGGACATAAGATTAACTAAACTGATTTTTATTTAACCTTATTAATCAAATCCAGATGTTTAATATTTATTTATATATATAATTTTGCACATAATTTTATAAGACTCTATGAGAAAGAAAAACTCAAAAGTTTATCAAATATGATAAATTTTAAATAAACTAATTATAATCATTTCAAATATTTCAATACTTTGATATAAATAATTTCTCATGTGAACTCGGATCGAATAAGTATTAATTATTTGAGATGGTAACACGACATTAATAACGCGTTAATATATTATTTTTAAAATGCAATTTCTAGTCACTCTTTTATTAAACGGATTAAACGAGATATTTTTTAAATATTTAATGATATTTGAATAATATATTATTTTAAACTGTTTCAATCTGTTTTCTATCAGTAAACGGATTAGAAACGATTATTTTTAAGATTTAATGATATTTAAAATAATATATTAATTTTAGAAACGGATTAGAAACGGATATAATATTTTTAATATTATTTAAATAATGATATTACCTTTAAATCTGTTTCTAGTCCTTTCTTAATAGAAACGGATTAGAAAACGGATATTAATATTTAATGATATTTAAATAATATATTAATTTTAAACGGATTAGGAACAGATATTTTAATATTTAATATTATTTGAAGAATATATTAATCTTAAATCCGTTTCACCCTTTCTCTAATAGAAACGGATTAAACGGATATAATATTTAATATTATTTAAATAATATATCTATTAGCTTTTTAGAGTCGCTTTATGCTACTAATAAACGATTAGAAACGGATATAATATTTAACGACATTTAAACAATATATTAAACTTTTTAAATCCGTTTAGTCCCTTTTTATTAAACGCAGTTTAGATCGATATTTTTAATATTTAATATTATTTAAATATATAGTAACTTTTTAACCGTTTCAGTCTACTTTTATTGAACCGATTTGAAACGGATATTTTTAAAATTTTAATAAATCATATTTTTAAATGTCGCTTGTTGGGTCATTATTAAAATCATATTAAAAACGATTATTCCGTCTGTTAACTGGTTGCAGAGCTTTCAAAACAGTAATAAATCTGTCTAATATTCTGCTAATTTAAATCGAGTCTGGTCGGATAGCTCGAATCAAGCGTGGTCCCTTCAATTACAACTGTACCCAACCATAATGTATTGTCATACTGCATGATCCCTCCAACCTTAACTCAGCTTCAACAATTTTTCAGCAGAATGGATGTAATTGCTTTTTATCAGCATCAACAAAAAGCAAAATCAAAAAGTTCATCTTCTTTTCACCTGTATTTGCCATGCATACAAACAAATGTATGTAACAGACAACAAAACTTGTATATAATTTGTATTTGTTTTTATTAATTAATCTCTTTTAACATATCAACTACATGGTCATTTCTATATCAAAATTGAAGATTGGGAAAAACAAGAAAAGAAAACTACCTTCAATCAACTTATCAAGAACTGGGTGGGCCTGAGACTCATATAAGTTGATTTTTGTGCTCAACTTCTGCTTTCTTAATGAATGGTAGTCCAATTTCATAGAATGATTTATTCACATCAATAGCTGTTATCTATACACAAAATAAAGACATAAATAAAAATAACATGATACAGTAACTATCAACCAAATAAAATTTAAAAACGTATAGCATTTATAGTAAAGACTAGAAGAAAGTTCTTAGGGATGGTACTAGCATCATCTGGCAAAGCCAAGCAGTGGTGGGAGTGAGTAGCCAGTAAAAACACCAATCTCCAAAGTCCTCTTGGCATTCATTGTTTTCAAAATTGAAAAGACAACAGTTGCCCTTCATCTGGGTTTAATGCCACTAGCTATATACCAAGTAATTCAATATTAATTTAATAAATCTGAAAAATAACTGCATATATACCGCTCACATTAGAAGGGTTGTAACTATTTCTTTGCTGGAGTGATGAAGTTGAAAAATCAATTCATTCCTCTCATAACATTGGTTGTGGTGGAGTGGCTTGTCCATCTTTATCAAAGCCATTGCATGCAATGGCCTAGCTTTTAGATTATCTGAGAGAGATTAGAGTCAGCTCCTCTCGTACATGGATCAGATGCAAATAATATGCGTAGATGACGCAATATGAAAAAGCTATATATCTACACATATATAGAGAGAAGAAGAGTCACAATATAAATAAAACTATATATATGAGAGAGCGATCCATATGTGGGCATCCCCTAGGCTTTAAATTTACATGTCCACAGTAGTTGCTGGATTACACACAACGACTATGATCCATTCTTAAATAAGATAGATAAGTTCCAAACAATGTTACACATGCACCTGAAAACATAGTAATCATAAATAGTAAATAGTGCATAGATTTATATAAAACAATAGTCGGATTAGATCATCTTCCAATAATTGTAAATAAACATCTCTAATTAACAGCTATCTATGTATGTATGCAAATGATTTAAACCCATATATATATATATATATTGCAAGTATTTATTACCCATTTTTTTTTAATTTTTAATTAATTTATTATTTTTTTTAAAACATGTCTGTGACCTAAAAACGTTTTTGAAAAAAAATATGGGCCTATTTGATTGCTATTTTTTAAAACAATATTCTATTTTTGGAAAAAAAAAATTAAAAACTTGTTTGACTTGCCAAAATATTTTTTTCTAAATTGTTTTAAAAATATAAAAAAAACAAAAAAGTGTTTTAAAGGATAAAAAAAAATTGAGAACAACTTTTAGATATTTTCTATATTTTTGTTATTAAAAACAACGATCAAAGTTGAGAATAACTTTTAAATTTTTGAATTTTAAATTTTTTTAAATATATAAAAATACAAATAATTAAAGATAAAAACAATACTAATTTTCATCCTATCTTGGGGTTCTCCTTTTTTTATGTCTCACCCTTGGAGCTAGGCTCGTTGCTCCATCCCAACCTTAAATCCTATAGAGCTTTTAAATTTCAATATTCTAAGATGACAATTGAAAACTGTTTTGGTGTGTTAAAAATTTTATTTTTAATTTTAAATTAATACCTCCATATAAGCCTTCACGCCAATGTCTTAAAGTAATAACATATTGTGTTATTCATAATAACATATGAATATGGGGTCGACGTAACATGTTATTTAGAGAATGGGAGAATATGAATTTTGAAAAAGTAGATAATTTAAATAGACACCCAAATTCACAAAATGAAGAGCTCCTAGAAACTCATGTGTTATGACGTATACAATTTGTCAAAACCATCGATGAATGTACAAAGTGAAATAACAAGACGTCGTGATTATATTACAAACCGGATGTGGCTATATTAATACTATTATAATAATTTTGAATATTGAACTCATACTTTTAATTATTTATATAAATGCCAATGAACATTAACCATATGCAGTATAGTGTCATATTGAGTTCTATGTATATTCATTTAATATTCATACAAAAATATATTATCATATTAGTTCATTAAAAGTTTATATGGTAATTAAGTTGTTATAATAATATGCAAAGAATATTAATTATATAAAAACAACTTCATCTGATTAAACAAGTTTTTTGTATGCTTTTTAAAACCTAGTTTTAATTCCAAATAGGTTTTTTTAGATCTATTTTCAAAATACTTTAACTCAAACAATTTTTTTTATATTTCAATTTATAAACTTGTTCTAAAAATCTGTTTTTCAAAACTATCCTAAAAATATATAAAGAAAAATAGAATAAAAAAACCCTTATGTTCTTTTCATGTTTTTAGAGAATAATAAAAATTACTTTATTTTGTCAACCTTTAACTCCCTGCATAAGGGGTGCGTGGCAAATGATTAGATATATTAAATAACTAATAGAGTTTTATTTTTAAAAATTAATTATAGGTAATATCATATATTTTAATTATAAATTTATTAGAATTAAAGAACAATAAGATAGTGTTTAAATCCAAAAGTAAAATAAGGGAAGGGAAAAAAAGTAAGGGAAAGTAAAGGAAAAGAAATGAATAATTGAACATTTCTTTAAATAGTCAAATTTTATAGAAGAGAAAAAATGAGGGTTTTCTGATAAACTTTGTTTAGTTAAAAAAATTGAAAGAAAAGAAAATAATATATAATAATATGATTTATAAATTATACCCTTATTATTAATTTATTAAAAAAATATTATTCAGAGATTTAAAGTACAAATAAACTATTGTTCATCATACAACCATATAATATTTGCATAAAGAAGTCAAAGACAGTCAAAGATTAAAGTGAGGGTAAAATATATATTTCCCAAACATCTATTTTTTTAAATGCAAACTAATTATTAGTCATAAAAATCTATAATTGAAATGACAACCTACCTCCTGAATAGCATGTTATCCTATGCAACATAAAGCATGAACAATTTAGGCTGTGGATGTAAAGTAGTTTGAAGCATGAATAATTTAGACGGTGGATGTAAAGTAGTTTCTAATTAATTACTTAATTAGGATTTAAAGATCAATTCCTCCTACATGGATCATAACAAGATCACTTTATCATATAATTGGTAAACTATTCAAATATTTTAATTCATAGCATAATAATCATATCTAAAAGTTGAATTAGATAATTATAGTTTTTTTTTCACACTCAAAGAAAATTTTAATTTTATTTGTACATCGAATAAAATTTGGATAACAAGATAAATAGAATTTTATTAAGATAAATTTTTCAAAGGATGAATTAAAAAACAAAAAAACACAACATAAACAAACAAATAAACAAATAAATAAATAAACAAAAATACATAAAAGCAATGATCTGTGATGGGTGTCACATAAATTCGTATATTTTCTATAAGAAATTTTGCGCATTAACTAGCAAAACAAAAGCACTAACATACGAGAGCGACGGAAACTAACCATAAATAATTAAAAGGCGCATCATAACAAAAATAATATAATAATGAAAGCCTAAAAAGGGGAAATCCAGTAATATAGCAACATTCAAGGCAATATAGATGTGTGATTAATATCAATAAATTTGTTCGGGAAATCTATTCCGTAAAAATAACATCGCTCATATATATTTTTGAATAAACAGAAAAATATTTTATGAAAACAAATTTTTTTTAAAATGATTCTCTTTTTATAATCCAAAACAAAGCTACCGTGCTACTAAATTTTGTAAAGCGATTCTGTTAGTGGAATTTGGAGCACAACATTCAAATCTACGATCCAAATTTAAGGTTAGATAAGCTTCAAATGCATCAACCAAATAGCATTAGTAGATTTTCAATTGTATATGCTTATATATTTATAAGGTTGTATAACTCGTATGTAAGAGTGGGATTGAGTTTTTCTTTATTCTTTTTTAATTTTATTGTGCTATGTTTCCCAAATAAATAAAAATTTAAAACTTAGAATCTTTATGTATGTAAAAAAAATATCTATTAGAATACTCCATCTTTATAGAGTTTTAGTACTTCGCATTAAAATAAATATCAGAAGATAAAAAAAATGAAAAAATAAAAATAAAAAGCATTGATCTCAACTTACATAGGGTGTTTCTTTGTTGCTTCTCTCAATTCTCTGAGTTGCTCATGCTCCCTTGGGAAAACATTTGTCTTCAATATGTACTGCACAGGAACAATATGCTCTTGTCAACACCATTCATAAAACAACAGCAACAAGATATAGGTATATATTTTCCATCTTAATATTTTTATAAAGGAACATGAACTTGATAAACTTCCCAAATCATAATGGGTTGGTGAACATGTCATCACACCTCAGCACTTGATGTATTATACTAATAATTATATCTTGTCAAAATTTATCAGCCATCAAATTAGCATACATAATATTGTAGATAGAGTTTAAATCATATAAATCAAGTTCTACCAAAACTCAAATAGACTAATCTATTCAGACACAGTTGATAACTATGCTCAAATTATAACCTATTTTTATCTCAAATTAAATTTTAAATAATTAGATGATTAATTATGATCATCTGTTTATAACAAACTCCAACATATATTTCTTGCATCTTAAGAGCATAAAAGAAAAAAAGGAAAACAAAAACTTCACTCTATTGCTATATATAAAAGGAATTAATGACTGATGAAGAAAGAACATGTCTTTTGTAGTTGTTAGAGACAAGATAGTGAGATTCGTGATTATCAATATAACAATATATGTCCAATTTAAAGATAGTGGAGCATCAACTAAATATTGAATGAATAAAAGGGAAAATAAAATAAAATAAAAGAGAGATTTAAATTAAATAAAAAAAAAAGGAAAGAGCATTATTAAAGAAAGAACAAGAAAGAAAAGGAGTTTATAATAAAGCAACCTCATAGAGAGCATCACTCCTCAAAAGGTGGATCTCAACGTTTTTCAAATTTTGATTACCACTCATTTTGGAAAAGCAAAAACTAGAGTTTGACTTGTTTCTCTATTTGCTCTTACTCAATTTGCATCTATGGATGAAGGAACCACCTTCTGTTTAAATAGCCTGAGAAAGGCGTGAGAGTCAAAAACCAATCCTATTGTGTTTATCCTTTTTAAACTATAAATTTGAAAATTTTGATATATTTTAGAAAAGTAAGAGGCAAATTTGAATTAAGTTAAGAAACCTTTGATTTCTGTTTCACATGTATTGATATTCAACGGGGAGAAGCAAACCCAATCCTATTGTGTTTAATTTCTTTTTCTTTTAAATTCTAAATTTGAAAATTTTGATGTATTTTAGAAAAGTAGGAGGAAAATTTGAATAAAGTTAAGCAACCTTTGATTTCATGTATTGATATTCAATGTAGAAGGAAAAAAAGAAATTAAAGGCATCATTGACTTGGGAAATTTTTAAGTACTGCTTCTTAGCCAAATAAAGACTAATGTTAATGTGAGCCCCACCCCTTAATCAAATCCTAGCCATTGCTTTTATCTCTTAATCCTAGCCGTTGATTTTACTTTCAATCTTAGCCATTGATTTTGTTTTTGTTTAGTTTCAAAACCCTAGCCGTCTCTTTCTCTTCCTTTTTGCGGGTAGTGTCGGCGACGAGGACGGGAGAAGGGTCTCATCGTCACGGATTTCATTTCACTGTTATTGTTGAGGTAAGGTTATGAGTTTTTTTTATTGCTCTTTCTTATGCTTGTTTGTGACATGTTACTAGTTAGGGTTAGGGTTTGGTGAGAATTGATTTGATTTTAGTTTGAGGATAAAATTCAGAAAGTTTCTGTTAGCACAGTAGAGATCTCTAATTTATTTCGAAGATATAGAGATGGAATTTGGAAGAGATCAGAATAGAAAAATTGTAGATCGAGATCTTTTTTAGCTTACTACGAAATTTCAGAATTTTTGGAGTAGTATCCTGCAAATTATAAATTTTTAGACGCAGGTGACGCGGACAGGATTTCTGTTCAGCCCTTGAACAGTTTTTGATTATTTTCGTAATTGTAAGTTCTGTTTTAGATTTATATTTATATAAGAAAGTTATATAGGACGATGTTATATTTGTCTCTGCAAAATTTCAGAATTTTTAGACATGTAAATTGTGAGATATGAGCAGATTTCTATAGGTGTGCTCAATACTATTTCTGCAAAGAACATTATGATTGCTTAGACAATTTGATGGTCTGTTAAATGGAATTTGGAGAAGAGTAATATAACAAAGTTATATATTTTGATGTTACCTAATTATCTGAAAAATTTCAGATTTTATGCATATGTAGTTTGTGAGATATAGCCCTATTGGTATAAGTGTCTCAGATGAAGATGCCTAGTTTTATCATAAGTTTGAAATTTTTGATTTGGGTTAGAATTTGCAAAGCTACGTTGATTTTAATCTTAAGGTTTGTAGGTGAGTTGGTTATTGGTCTTGACATTGGTAATTTTGTTAGTGTTTGATTTGTTTTTGCATTCGTGTGAATTTTAGAATTTGTTTACTTGTAATTCTGATGGGTTATTCCCAAATTAGGACTTCCTGAGAAATACTCGATTGGTGTAAGAATTCAAAAGGCATATTTTCAAATCTTGCCCTTAATAGTCTTCAATCATCCTCATTAAGGTTTCTTCAAATCATACCTTCAATAGCTTTCAATCATACCATTGATAGGTATTTCTTCAATTAACCTCAATCCATATTTAGTTTTTAATGAAATCACCTAAATATGATTTTGATATGATCTTGTCTTCAAGTTGTAATACATTACCAAAAATAACTCCACTAAAATCTTAAAGATATTTACCTCCAAGTCAAGATTTCTTGCCATGTCACCATGCTTTGTCATGTCATTAATCATGCCACATCACAAAAGTTGCCACGTCATCTTGTCTAGGTGTTAAATTATGCCAATAATAGTACAGTTGCACTAACAACTTCATTCTCAGCAGTTTCATTTTTTATTTGCCCTTTTATTACACCAAGTATATTTTGTTAAATTTACTCTTCTTCCTTAAAAATAGACATTAAATACATATAGAGTGAGATATTGGTAAAAAATTATATTAAGGGTGTTTTTGAAAAAAATTAGTAAATTTTTTATTGAATTTTGGAAACTAATTAATTTTTTTAATCTAAAATATTTAGTTATTCAAGATATTGTTAAGTCTGATAACATGGATTGGCATTATATGACAAGCCAAGGTGTGATATGGCAAGAGAATGATGACGTGGCTAGAGATGACTCATCAAAGGAAAAGGTGACTAGGATGATGATGTGGCAAAGGATGTTGTATGACTTGTGTTGAAAATCAAGGTGGAGATTTTATGAAGATCAAGGTTGAAGATTTTATTTAGTAGATATTCCACTCAATACAATCATGTGATGATAAACTATTTTTGGAAAGTGCATTAAGACTATAGGATCTTTACAAGAAATGTAAGTTTTATTTTAGGTATGATTGTCTATCCTTGGTAAGATCTGGGATGACAATCCATATCTTTGATAGAGCTCCTTTTAGAAAGATCTATTTGAAGAAAAAGGAATATTCTATCATTGGCAAGTATTCAAGATTATGAAGATTGCATGAAGCTATTAGAAGACACAAGTTAAACTTGGTATGAAGACACAAAGATTTAGTTTGGGGTACGTGAAGTTATTTGAAGACACAAATTAAATAAGGTAAGGACAAACCAAGGAGATTATCAAGATCATATTTAGCATCACTAATTAAAGAAAGATCCAAGAGCTATCTATGGGCGAAACTATTCATAGAGACTAATCATGTGTGGAGATTGATTGAAGATTGCATAAGATATGATTATAGATTTGGAGATCCAAGCATGGATGATTGAAGATCATGCTTGAAGATATTGAAGACTAAACTTGGATGAAGATGAGATCAAGTTTAGTAACAATATTTCATGTGGCAAAAGAAGATCATTTGGGAAGACCAAACTTGGGCCAAGTTTAGAAAGAAGATCGGGAGATCTTCGGTAGCTATCTTTGGTGAGATGGTCGCGTGTGCCTTGGTGGGCACGTTCCTCGGGAGAGGGAGACCTTCTAAAGTGACATGAGGAAGGAAGCAGTTGCAGGTAAGAGGAGCTCGAGTCGAGTCAACTGCTACGAGGCGGATTGAAGGAACCGGGAGGTTGAAGGTCACATATTCGGGTGCATCTGGCTAGAACTCAGTCATGTTCAGTAAGGTGGGCCATGTTGTAACTGGGTGTTGCAACATCTAACTTTGGAAGGTGTCCAAGTTAGGAAGCCGCGGAGAATTCTAAAAGAGGTAACTTATTAGACATCGGTGCGTCTATATAAGAGATCCAGCTCGAAGATTTAGGACGAGCCAAACAGTGAGAAACTCTTTGGTGAGAGTTGAGAGTGTGGCCGTCGGGCAATCTTGAGAGAATATTCTTTGTATTGAGAGAGTGAGTGAGTGAGTGTTGTACTCCTTGTTCCTATACCTCTTTTAGTGGATTGTTTCTCCGTGCCTGGCCCCCAGATGTCCGAACTGGGTTACCAATTTGCTTGTCTCCTTTATCTTGTTTTGATTGTGTGTGAGTGTTTGATCTTTGAGTGAGTTTTTTGAGTGAAGTTAACACATCACACCCCACTGGAACCATCAGATATTTATAAAAAAAAAATAGGGGTAGTACCACTTAGAGACTATCATTAGTCAAATTTAACGGTTTTAGTGAGATAATTGAGATTAGGATAAACATTATATAAAAAAATTCTAATTATTTATCAACATTTTTTTAGTAATAAATTTAGAATAGTGTTCTTGTTATCAAATGAGATTGGAATATATATCTTTATTCTTGTTTGAATTTTATTCAAACTCTTTTATCTATGTAATTTAATACTAATATATATATATATATATATATATACACACACATGAAAGAAAATAGAGAAAAAATAGGATGACTAGTGCACCTCCATATCTATTTGTCTTTTGCTTTATTTTTGTTGACTTTGTCAAAAAAAAATATTTAGAAAGGTCAATATATATATTTTCCAAGTTCAAAGTTGTATTCAAATACAGTTAATTGGAATAGAAAGAAGGTGATAGGTGAATGACTTTGTTTAGCCTTGAAAATCAAGTCATGCAAATTTAATAAGCTAATTGGAATAGAAAGAAGGTGATAGTGATGGTGAATGACTTTGTTTAGCCTTGAAAATCAAGTCATGGAAATGTAATAAGCTAATTGAAATAGAAAGAAGGAGATAGGTGAATGACTTTTTCTAGCCTTGAAAAATAAGTAATGCAAATATAATATTGGAGATAAAAACAAATTAATTATATCTTTCGTCATAAAATGGCCATCACATGTTTTGAAAATTGTTTCTCTTCCATGATCAGATATGATGATAATATCATACTCCCTCCATTCTGACTTAGATTTGGTTTTAGCATTTTGCACATTAATTAAAAAAAACAATAATTTTTTTTGGAATGTGTATAATTCAATCAAAACTTAAATTAAATGATCAAACTACCCATTTTTTAGAAATACAATTATACTTGAATATAAAAAGAAATCTTATCTTGATAACATAAAACGACAATTATTTTAGAATTTTTTTCACTTTTTAAAACGAAATCTAATTCAGAATAGAGAGAGTAATATTTTATCATTAGAATTATAATATAAGTCAGAAATAAACCTCCTTCATGAATCAAACCCTAACTTTATTTTTGTTTTGGTTTTTTGTAGTTTACCATCTCTGATTTCCAATGCTTCTTTTGGGAATAATGGATCCAATGGACCCAGCACATTACCGAACCAAAGTGTGTTGACAATCCTAAGTCTGTTATAGTATTTAGCATAGTTGTTTTTATCAATATCCATGTGTGTTTTAATTAGTTATATATATATATGCACACAAACCAATCTATATATATAAATACATACTTTGTGATTAATAGTTTGAAATAATGAATGGTTAACTAACTTAGATGAATTATCAATGATTCAACGAAGTATTATATAGCAATATGTGTGGATAGATTTTTCATTGATTTAGTATAAGCGCATATGATTACTGCATAATCACATGTGAATGAGTGTGATGGTTCCGGTGGGTGGTGTGATGTGCTAAGTCACTCAAAACCTCACTCAATGATTAAACATACACACACAATCAAAACAAGAGAAAGAAGACAAGAAAATTGGTAATCTAGTTCAACACAACCTTGCCTATATCTGAGGGGTCAGGCCCGGAGAAACAATCCACTAAAAGAGATTTAAGAACAAGGAGTACAACACTCTCTTACTTTTTCAACACAAAGAATATCCTCTCTAGATTGTCCAACGGTCACTCATTCAACTCTCACTGAAGAGTCTCTCATTGGTTGGCTCGTCCTAGATCTTCAAGCATGATCTCTTTTATAGACGTACCGACGTCTAATAAAGTTACCTCTTTTAGAATTCTCGTGGCTTTCTAACTTGGACACCTTTCAAAGTTAGATGTTGCAACATGGCCCACCTTACCGAACGTGACTGAGTTCTAGCCAGATGCACCTGAATTTGCGACCTTCAACCTCCTGGTTCCTTCAGTCCGTCTCGTAGCAGTTGACTCAACCTGAGCTCCTCCTATCTGCACCTAGAGGTGGGCACGGGCGGATGATCGGCCCGGGCTCGACTCGACCGGGTTGCGGTTCATCAGCCCACCGACCTGGACCCGGCCCGGCTGGGTGTAGAACCCGCCGGGCTGGGTTGGCCCGTCGAACCCGACGGGTCTGAGTCACAGGAAACCAGGCCCGGAACTGGCCCGGCTTCCATGTTGGCCGGGTTGGCCCACCCAAATAAAAAAATTAAAAAATTCAAAAAATTCAGAGAAAAAGGAAAATTTTCAAAAAACTCAAAAAAGGGTTGGGCCCGGCGGGCTGGGCCGGGTTGCAACCCGGTTCTAAGCCTTGATGCACTTTCCAAAAATAGTTTAAATATACTTTAAATAAGTATAC
Source organism: Dioscorea cayenensis subsp. rotundata (assembly GCF_009730915.1). Classification (NCBI taxonomy): domain Eukaryota; kingdom Viridiplantae; phylum Streptophyta; class Magnoliopsida; order Dioscoreales; family Dioscoreaceae; genus Dioscorea; species Dioscorea cayenensis. The sequence continues at coordinate 20,455 of NW_024088364.1, forward strand.
TTTAAATAAAACTTGACTTTCTTGAAAAGCTCCTTTAGAGTTGATGCACTTTCCAAAAATAGTTTAACATCAGATGATTTTATAGAGTGGAAAATCTTCTATATAAAATCTCCACCTCGATCTTCATATCCCTTGAAGCTTCATTAGTCTTCTGCCACATCATCATCCTAGTCACCTCTTCTTTTGATGAGTCTTCACATGCCACGCCACCTTCATTTTGCCATGCCACTACTTGGCTTGTCATATAATGCCAATCCAATTCAATAGACTTAACAGAGTGGAAAGGTTGGTTCTTCATCTATTTTGCTAAAGTCATAAAAGCGGCTATGTTTTCATATCTTTGGATGAGTATGATAAATATAGTTAATATCTCATGTTTTTAGATAAGTATACTCTCTCCGTTCCTAAAATTAGTTATTTCACAAAATTTTATAAAAAATTAGTTATCTTTCCAAAATTACCCCTAATTTATATCTACATATTCCTCTCTCATATTTAATTTCAAGAAAAGAATTAAATAGATTGTTAAGGGTAATTTTGGAAAAAAAAAATAATAAATGTTTTTTGATGTTAGAAAATGACAGATAAAAAGGAACATGAATTTGTGACAAATAAAAAAGAATGAAGGGAGTACTATATATAGCTATGATGTTATGTCCTTTATTAGATGAGTATGCTATAAAAAGTCAAAGAAAGAATCAATCATAAAAATTGCATATAGCCCTTAATAATATTTAATAATAAAAAAATTGTGAGAGTATATGGAGAGTGAGAGCAATTATTAAGTACTTCCTCCGTTTTGAAATATAAGTCGTTTTAAGAAAAAAAACTTATTTCACATAATTGTCGTTTTAAAATATCAATTCATATTTATCCCTTTTTCCCAATTTTATTCATCTTCAATTTTCTAAGTTATATAAATGAAGAGATGAATATTTATAGTTTAAGAAAAATATATGGTTTCAAAAAAGGGATAGTTTAGTAATTTGGTTGATTTTTATGTTGAATTTTAGAAAATTTAATGTTATCTTTAATTCATGTGCAATATTCTTAAACACATGTATTTTGGAATAGAGGAAGTAATTAACAAATTATAGTATTCCCCATTAACAAAAAAATGTGCTTGCAGAACACCAGACCATTTAAAAAATATATATATGCCATGTGTCAGCATATGAGACTACTAGCGAGATAAAATTAACATTAGGTATAGATGTTATAATTAAATATTAACAATAATTTTTTTTTATATATTATTAGATTCTCATAAAACTGAAGCCCATCTCATAAAACTCCGCAGACAACAAGATCAGGGATCACGTTGGTAACTTGGTGGCATCTCTCCAGAGTCATTTACAAAAACTTGAGGTTTGCACAACACTGATCTGGTCCTCCAATGTTAACTTTTTTTTTTATTTTAATTTATGAAATACAAAAACTGACATAATAAATATATAATTAACTTTGATAATTGTCGTGATTGACCGAAGAGATTTAGAATTAAAAATGTAATTTTCCATATGATGGCTTTAGAAAGGATGTCTCAAGTTTTTTAGACCAAACTTCTAAAAGGAAGTCTCCAAAAGCCCCTAAAGTTTGGAATTTGTTAGAAGTAAGAAAATAGAGTAAGAATTAGCTTTCAATATATATATATATATATATATATATATATGATATTTAAATAGGATCTAAATTTGAAATCCATTATTTGGTTTTCTTTATCTTGATTAATTTTAAGATCAAATTCTTATTCCATGTTGTAACCTCGTAACAAAACAAAAAGGCAATTAATTTTGGGATAAAATAAAATAGGATACAGGTTTCTAAATGATATGTTAATTACCAGATTAGTCCCTCTATTATAGTGAAAGTGCCCTTTTAGTCCCCCTATTATTTTTTGTCCTTCTGGGATCCTTCTATTTTACCATTTAGTGAAATGAAAGTCCCTCTTAGGGACCTTCTAGGGACAAATGATATAAGAGTGAAGGACTTGTATTTCACTAAATGGTAAAATAGAGGGATCCCAGAAGGACAAAAATAATAGAGGGAGTGAAAGGGCACTTTCACTATAATAGAGGGACCAATCTGGTAATTAAACCAAAATTAATTGTATGTATTACCTTTATTTTATCCTTTTTATATTGCAATAATAAAATAATATAATAAAAACTCAATTTTATAATGCATATCCTCGCAACTTGTTTAGATTTTTATTTGAAAATAATAACATTGAAAAAAATCATAATAAAAATTTGTTATTGTTGGCAAGGTTGTCAGACCCGAACTGACCCGGCCGGTTCAACCGGAAAAATGGGGAACCGGCCATGTGGTCGGCCCGGGTATACCCCATTAAACCGGGTATTAAAAAACCCGATGTTAACCCGGTGACCCGGGTGGTTTAACCGGGAACCGGTTGACCCGACCGGGTCAATCGGGTCACAATGTTTAATTTTTTTTTACAATATTTAATAATTTATTATTATTTTCTCATTAGAACCCACAAAATCGTGTATATTTATTAATATTAATTTATAATTTATAATTAATAAATAAAAATACAATATATATATATCATAAACATATCAACCAAAATTAACATTTAAAAATAAAATTTATTAATGTGTTATGTAAATACTTTCTAAAAATTTAATTTATTAAGAAAATAAAACAATAAATGAGTGTAATTTTATTATAAAAATATAAAATTAAAGTATTATAATTAAATAAAAAATATAAGAAAATTTAAAACAAAATAAAAACTCAATTGAGATATAAGAATTCGTGAATTAAATTTCTTATCTATTTTAACAAAATCAACCAATAAACAAATAAATAAATAAATAAATAAATAACACCGAGAAAAGTTCTATAATTATATATTTATATATTAAATTTATCAATATTTAAAAAATGTAAAAATAAATGACATAATTAGAAAATTCTACTGTATATAAGGTCATTTATCAATTTAAATATCAAATTTGAGTAGGTTTTATATTATAATTATGGGTTTAATATTATATTTGCTCATTATTAATTATTATAATATTTTTTATATTTAATTATTGACCCCGGCTCAACCCCGGTTCGACCCGGTCGAACCCATTGACCCCTGACCTCTGGGCTTAGCCAGGTCATTGCCAGGACCGGGTCTGACAACCTTGATTGTTGGATGTAAGCTAGTGTTAGTGTTGCCAATTGCCATCAAGGAATAAGATGAAAGACTAATTTTATATAAACAACAATCAAAATCTAAAAACATATTTATTTATTGTTATTCTGCTTATATGTTCAAAGGAAAATTTTGATTTAATTCTTACAATTATAACACATAAAGAAAATCACTAAATAGTTTAGGATTGATTTTAAAATTTATGAAGGTTTTTGTCAGTTGGCATATTGCAAATGTTAGTTCCACTGGTGTGGTTTGTGGGTTTTAGAGAACACTCAAACACTCATACAAGCATACACGAACCAAACAAGAAGGAGACACATGATGTTGGTTACCCAATTCGGTGTACACTCGTCTACGTCTGGGGGGCCAAGCCTGGAGATAAACAATCCACTAAAAGAGTTGAAAATACATGAGTACAAACACTTGTCACTCAACACTCACAAACAAAAATCACTACCCTCTTTAGATTGTCTTGTACACCCACTCTCTCTAGCTCCGGTCACACTTACAATCTACGATCAAGGTAGCTTATATAGACGCCTCAACGTCCCAAATATAGCACATGCCTCTTTTAGAATCTCCGCGGCTACTAATTTAAAACCTTCCGAAATTAGTTGTTGCAACTCCTGTTGTAACATAAGTTGCAACATGACCCTGACTGTTAACTTGACTGAGTTCTGGTTACGTTGCGGACGACCTCAAGACCCATCAACCTCCCGGTCATGCTTAGTCCTAGTCGATGAAGCCAAATCTCCCGATCCCGATTGCCGGCAACTAGCCTATCTCCTCAGTTCCTCATCAAGCAGTCCCCTCGCAAGGGGCGCACGTCTTTGTGCGTCTTCATGAAACTTACCAAACTTAGTCATCAACCTTCTAAGTTTGGTCTTCAAAGATTCTCCAAACTTGATCTTCAATTCACCCAAGTTTGGTCCTCAAATCTTGCCCTTAATAGACTTCAATCAATCTTCATCAAAGATTCTTCAAATCATATCTTTAATAGATATTTCTTCAATTTAGCTCCATCCATATTTAATTTTCAATCAAATCACCTAAATACCTAAATATGGTCTTGATATGATTTTTTCTTCAAGTTGTAACATATTACTAAGAAATCAGGAAAAAAGTAAAAGATTCAATCTAAAAGTAGGAAAAAAATTCGGGTTAATTTCACTGATAGCCACAGAAGTTTCGACTTTATAACGCTATGGCCACATATCTTTTTATCACTAAACCCACAAAACTTTGTTCCGATCGCATCTAAAGCCACAACGGCTACTTTTGGCCTACTTTCCGGCGAACCAGATGATGTGGAGCCCAGTCATCATTATAAAACTTTTAAATCGCCAAGTGGAAGTCCACTGTGGTAATTTTAGACAACTACCACGTCATTAGCCACCACGTAGGCTGCCACGTCAACGACCACCTCACTAGCATCCCTTGTCTGAACATAATGACTTCTCTTGTGAGAATGCCCTAATCCCTTTTCTGGAAATTCCCAAATCCCTTGCCCGAGAATGCCCTAATCACTGAGCTTACCCACACCTCCACCTCTTCACTTTGACGATCCCCGGCCGAGGAACGACCAACTCTCAACTCTAACCTTCATTTCTCTTGTCTTCAGGTAGTTCTCACTTCTAACCTTCAATTCTTTAATCTTATCGTCTTGTAAAACCCTCCAGTGTTCTGAGCTCCATTTCTTTCTTACAGCTCAACTGAGCTCCGTTTGTTTGTTGCATCTCAAGGATGAATCTTTTTACAGGTAACATTAACTTTGTTTTTTGTTCAAGCTAATCTGTATGGTTGATTGAGTTTATATGATTGTGTTTCTTTGTGAACCGGTGAAGTGCAAATTTCTTCGGTTATAGTGTTAATTGTGTATGTTAATGTTTATGCCTGATTGAGATTGTTTATGACCTGGAGAAGTGCAAATTTCTTCAGTTATAGTGTTAATTGTGTTTGTTTTTTTATAAAACACATTTTTAGTTGTTTCGATGTAGATGTGTTTGTTTTGGACTTTAGCGTTAATTGAGTTTATTTTGGATTTTTAGTTGTATGGATTGAGTTTTTTTGTTGTTTGTGTTAGGGTTTTTTTACGTGTTTGAGTTTTTCCCATGTTTTTTTCCCTTTTATGTTCTTTCCTTCATAGACTGAGTTTTACTTGTATGGATTAAGTGGTTTTTCCATGTTTGAGTTTTTTCCCCATGTTATCAATTGAATTCCTTTCCTTATAGATTATATCATTTTTTCCTTCACTGTATCATTAAAATTCTGTTTGAGTTTCTACTGCTTTCTGTAATCATGCTGTGAGAGTTATTTTCACAAGTAGGATTTCCTTATAGACTATTGATAATTTGCAATGAAAAATATTTAATCTTATTGATAATTAATCATAAGAAAAATCAACATGACTATGCTTGACTTTGTTTGATCTATAAAAATCAACATGTGATTATTTAATCATGTGAATGTTTCAATAGTTATCAATATCCTTATTTGCTTTTTATTTTCAATCCATTAAGGATCATATGGAAGATTTGTTAGAGAATAGTGTGCCTGGTGGAGAGGTTTTAGACAACATGGCTGGCAACATTGATGACACCCCATTTGAAGATGATTTGATTGATCCTGATTATGACCTTCCTTCCGGGGATGAGGATTTTCAGCAAGTTATAAATGAGCAAATAACTAAAAACAAAGGAGGTAGACCAACTAGCAATCCCTTATTTCCTCATATTTCTAGTGCAACACAAGGATTTGATGTTGGGGATAATAGTGAATCAGAGCCTGAAATTTCTGATGATGAATTGACATAACAAGAATCTGATGGTGAGGGTCAATCTAGGCATGTAGAGTTCAATGAAGAGAGGGAATTGTATAACCCAAGATTAAGGGTTGGCTTGGTATTTAGGGATTTTGATCAATTAAAGAAGGCATGTAGAAATTGGGGCATTAAGAATAGGTTCAAACTATGGTTCCCTCAGAATGACAAGAAGAGAGTAATTTGTGCTTGCCACAACAAGAAATGCTCATTTAGAATTTATGATGCTCATATGAGCAAGGATAACCCATCGGTGCAAATTAAAAGTGCCAATTTGGACCACACATGTGGTAAGGTCTTTACCAATTTTCATGCAACCTTAAGATGGCTTGCCATTAAATACTTTGACAAGTTTAGGGCTGATCCTAATTGGAGTTGTAGTGGGATAATCAAGCAAGTTAAGGATGATCATGGTTTCACAATTACAACCATGAAAGCATGGAGAACAAAAAATTTGGCAATGAAGTGGGTCAATGGAGATGAAGCTGAGCAATATACAAAACTTGCTAGATATGGGGCTGAGCTTATGCAAGGTAATCCAGGGACCAAAGTATGCTTGTGGAGGGATGAAGGTGTGTTCAAAGGGTTTTATGTTGGTTTGAAGCCTTTGAAAGATGCATTCTGGTCAGGTTGTAGGCCATTCATTGGCTTTGATGGCTGTTTTTTGAAAGGCCTTTATGGTGGCCAATTATTGTCAGCAGTAGGGATTGACCCTAATGACTGCATATTTCCTTTGGCATATGCAGTTGTTTTAGTTGAGAACAAAGAAGCTTGGACCTGGTTTATGGAGTTGTTGAGAGATGATCTTGAGGTTTTTAATAGCAGATACATCACTGTAATGAGTGATCGACAAAAGGTAATGTATACATGGTTAAATTAATATTTGGTATTGCTGAGTTGCTATTAATATTTGGTTGGCATATGCAGGGTTTGAAAGGGGCTGTCAGAGAAATATTTCCAGATTCTGAACATAGAAATTGTGTTCGCCATATTTATGCAAATTTCAGGCAAAAATTCAAAGGGAAAGCACTAAAGGATTTTCTCTGGAATGCTGCAAGGGCAACATATGTGCAGAGGTTTAACTTTTGGCTTCAAGAGATAGAGAAAGAGAACCCAGAAGCAAGGAAATGGCTTGATCACGAGGACAGACCTCATGGAAGTTGGACAAGGGCACTGTTCACAACCTCAAGCAAATGTGATATTTTACTTAACAATGTTTGTGAGTGCTTTAACAGGTACATACTTGATGCAAGGGACAAGGGAATAATAACAATGCTTGAGATGATCAAGATCAAACTAATGAGGAGGATGAAAAAGAAAAAGGATCAAATGATGAAGTATAAGGGGAATATCTGCCCAAATATCCAGAAGAAGCTTGACAAGATGAAGGAAGAGGGGCAGTACTACACACCAGATTTTTCAGGTGGGCCCAAGGTCCAGATCATAGGTGGTGGAGTGCCATTTGTTGTGGATATGGTTGAGCAAACGTGTACCTGCAGAAGATGGTAGCTAACAGGGATACCTTGCCCTCATGCTATATGTGCTATATGGGGGAATAACCAACAACCAGAAGAGTATGTACATGCATGCTACTTTGTGTCAACATACATGAAAGTCTATGATCACTACATAAACCCCACCAACAACGAAGACCTATGGCCAGAAGTCACTAATGGCTCAAAAGTGATCCCACCCCCAATTGGGAAAAGGCAGAGGGGAAGGAAAGCAATAGCAAGGACGAAGGAACCTGAGGAGATTGAAGCCGCAATGAAAGCAACACAGTCCAATTCAGCAGCTTCTGGAAAAGGCATGCAAAAATTAAGTAAGAAGGGGTTGACAACAGTAAGATGCTCTATTTGCCATGCAACAAGACATAACAAAAGGCATCATGAGAAAGTAAGTTTGTTGTGTTCAATGTTATTTAATTAAAATTAAAATAGCTGAATTTTGGTCTAATCAACTCTCTTATTTGGTCTGTGATGCATATGTTGGGGGAAAAAGCAGAAAATTCTACATGTAATGTCTACTTTTTTTTTTATTAAGTATGTTGAATTGCAATGATTTATCCAATGTTTTTATCTTTGCAGAGGAGAAGGAACAATGAAGACAATGCTGCAGAAAGTGCTTCAATGGGTAGTACTGCAGCAGCCAATGAACCAGACAAAGCAGCCAATGATATAAGTTGTCCTGATATCATGGGCACCCAACAGTCCCAGACAAAGCAAGCAAGTGATCTTACTAACCAGGGGCCAGTACTAAATGTTAACATTAACAGGTGTTCTAGTGTTAGTGTTGCTAGCTTGGGGAATTTAATCTACAACACAAGAGAAACTGAAGGTCAGCCTAAGAATGGCACTTCTTCCTCAGCTAGAGATGGTGGGGAGATGCAATGTTTTGATGACAATTAAATGCTTGTAGACTTTATTGTTTTTTGTTTATGGTATGCTTGCAGACTTTGATATTTATGTTTATGGACTTAATGTAGACATTATTATTTATCTTTATGTTAATGTACTGAAGGTGTGTTAATCAGGAATGGTTGTTGATTATTGAATTGTGTCCAATTCTACAAAAAAATTTCCCTGTTGTGTAGGTTTTTGAATTGTACAGCTTTTTTAATTGTGTTAATCATAATTGGTTGTTGATTATTGTATTGTGTCCAATTCTGCAGTTTTTCACAATTGTGCAGATTTTTAAATTGTATACCAGTTTGTTAAGCTTATTGAATTGTGTCCAATTGTACATTTTTTCACAATTGTCTAATTGCTAGCATTTTAGTTCCATTTGGAGAATGTGAGTGGTTGTTGGTTACTTCACTATAAAAATGGCTTGTGATGCTACTTTGCAAATTGGAAAATCTGCATGCTATTTTGCAACTGGAAAATCTGTAGCCTACTTTGCATTTGGAAAATCTGCAGGCCATTTTGCATCTGGAAATTCTGGAAAACTAGAAAATCTAGAAAACTCATTACAAACTAAATAATCTGGAAAATTAGAAAATTTGGAAAACTCATTACTTTGCTATTTTGCAGGTCTGCAGGTTTTCTCTGGTTCAACTTCAATATAAATATATTCCACTCATTACAAACTGGAAAATCTTGGAAATAAGAGATGAAGGTCTCGAAAATATGGAAGGTTGTTGCCAAAATACATAAACCCTAATTTTCAGAGGACTGTCAACCATTGATGCCGGTGTAAGGTTACGGTAGCTTGGACCGGGGAGATGAATGTTGTGCTTTGGGGAAGCTGGTGTTGAAGGAATGGCGTTGTGAGTGAAGAGCAAACTCCATTGTCGGGGAGGTTTCATTCATGAAGGAGAAGACAAGAAGAAGGCTGATGTGTAGGTTGACCGTTGACGTGGCAGCCTACGTGGTGGCTAATGACGTGGTAGTTGTCTAAAATTACCACAGTGGACTTCCACTTGGCGATTTAAAAGTTTTATAATGATGACTGGGCTCCACATCATCTGGTTCGCCGGAAAGTAGGCCAAAAGTACCCGTTGTGGCTTTAGATGCGATCGGAACAAAGTTTTGTGGGTTTAGTGATAAAAAAAAAAGATATGTGGTCATAGCGTTATAAAGTCGAAACTTCTGTGGCCATCAGTGAAATTAACCCAAAAAATTCAAAAGGAGCAAGTTACTTATATGAACTTTACAGGCAATTTGATCTAAATATTCTTAAAAAAATAAAAATTTTGCAATACTTCAAAGGAACTAAATAATAAAATATCATGTAGAATAGTCACGTATAATGCAGATTATTTAAACTATATCTTATTTTGAATTTGGTTCCAATTAATTATTTCAATAATACAACATTATTTTAAATAATATAGTTAAAAAATATAAATAACATCTAGATACTAGAAGATGAAATAAATTCAAAAAAGAATTAAAAAAAATATAAATGGTGCTTAATCCAGAAATATAAAGTCCATTTTCTATCGGGTAAGATGCAAGTTCAATTCTTCCGCAACGTGAAAGATAAGGTGTGTGGTGGTTGAATATGCTTCTCGTTGGTAGACTCTAATTTATCAGAAAAGCTTCTTATATGTGTACATTTCTGACAATCGGTTATCCAAATTGTAAAAAAAAAAAAATCAAGAAAATAAGAAGAAAAAAAAATTTCAATACCTACTTGATCACGTGTTTAATTATTATTTATGCATGCAACTGACCACATGCAGCGAGGCTAGTGTTGAAGATCAAAATACTACATTTCAATCACACTATAAACAAATATGAAAAGATAGTTAAAGTTTGACCAAATACAAACTGTCTAGACTAGACTCGAACTTATATATGTCCCTTATTTATTTATTTTTTTAATACTAAACAACGCCTTTATATGTCCGTTTTCTTCTTTTTCAAGAAAGAGTATTTTTTTATATTAATTAATGTAAAATAGGTTATTATATATATATATATATATATATATATATATATATATATATATATATATATATATATATATAAAACATCAACGTAAAACTTTGTCCAATGACAAATGTGTTTAATAAGCTAAATATTGGAAAAGCAAGAGCTTCAAATTGAAGCAAGAAAGTCTTACAAGTTACGATGAAAATTAAAGGGTATAGATTTTCCTCTGTAGGATGATCCAAGCCATTTTCTAAGTCCAGAGTCATATTCAAATTAAGTTGGCTTTCTTCCAACCAATTACAACTAACTGCAACGCAATGATGGTGAACCTTCAAAATCAAGCCCTACAAATGGAATATTTGAGAAATTAATAATAATAATAATAATAATAATGTGTCTGTTAGTTCCTCCGGTGTGGTTTGTGAGTATTAGGTAACACATAAGCACTTATAGAAGTCTCACACAAACCAATAAAGAAAGAGCACACAAACAAACACAAGGAGACACACAACGTTGGTAACCCAGTTCGGCGTACACTCGCCTACGTCTGGGGGCCGAGCCCGGAGATAAACAATCCACTAAAAGAGGTAAAAATAGATGAGTACAAACACTTGTCACTCACACTCTCAACAATATATATCACTATCCTTTCTAGATTGTCTGGTGCTCACACACTCTCCTCCAAGAGTCACTCAAGAGTCACACCTACAATCTACGAGAAAGATACCTTATATAGACGCCTCAACGTCCCAAATATAGTACATACCTCTTTTAGAATCTCCGCGGCTACTAATTTAAAAACCTTCCGAAATTAGCTGTTGCAACTCTTGTGTAACATAAGTTGCAACATGGCCCTGACTGCTGACTTGACTGAGTTCTGGTTACGTTGCGGACGACCTCAAGACCCATCAACCTCCCGGTCGTACTTAGTCCGAGTCGATTCGACCAAATCTTCCGATCCCATTGCCTGAACTAGCCCTACCTCCTCGCCTACTCATCACACGGTCCCTCGAAGGGCGCACATCCTTGTGCGTCTTCACGAAACTTTCAAACTTAGTCTTCAATCCACCTAAATTTGGTCTTCAAAAGATTCTCCAAACTTGATCTTCAATTCACCCAAGTTTGGTCCTCAAATCTTGCCTTCAATAAATCTTCAATCAATCAATTCAATCATCAAGGATTCTTCAAATCATATCTCCTTCATTCACACCATGAATAGATCTTTCTTTAATTAAGCTCCACCATTTTTAGTCTTCAATCATATCTCTCTAAGTATGGTCTTGATATGATCTTGTCTTCAAGTTGTAATGCATTGCCAAAAATAACTCCACCAAGATCTTTAAGATAGCTTCACCATGATCTTCAAGATATTTGCCTACATGTTATAGACTTACTAAAAATAGCTCCACCAAGATCTTCAAGATGTTTGCCTTGCACTCCAAGTCTCCTTGCCATGTCACAATGCTTGTCACATCATCAATTATGCTTTGTCACCTTAGTTGCCACGTCACTTGGTCTAGGTGTCAAATCATGCCAATAAATAGTGCGGTTGCACTAACAGTGTTTATCCCTAAAATGGTCATAACATGATTTGGGAATCGGGTGTCATTGATGCTCACATGTATGAAAAGATATCATAATATTTTATCATTAGAATAACAATATCACTTAGAAATAAGCATCATTTGTCCATAATAAAAGTTTTTTTAATGACACTGAATAATGGATAAGCATACACGCATGTCTTACTAAAACATTAGAGTTTAATGACTCGATCTACTTGCCACTTGGAGATTCTATATACTGTTAAGATAATGATGTTTATTTTAGTTTGGTTAGGATATCTTTGATTTAAATATTTAAGTTAGTTGTGTGTTGATTAAAACTCAAATTAGTAGAGATTATCTTTTTAGAATTTTGCCTTTATAAAGGCTTCAATGATTATGAATAAAGTGTGCAGTTTTCTTCATCTCTTCTTTTAAGTTATCAGTGGTATCAAGAGCCGAGGTTTTCAACAAAAGGGAGAGTTTTTTTGTAGTGAAGAAATTCACAATGTCTGCAGACAACTTTGTGCAACCATCTATTCCACGTTTTGATGGTCACTACGATCATTGGAGCATGTTGATGGAAAATTTCTTAAAATCCAAGGAGTATTGGAATATTGTTGAATTCGGAGTGGCAAAAACCGGATGATGGAGTAGTACCTCTAGTAGCACGTAGGAAGGAATTGGAGGCATAAAAAGTTGAAAAGACTTGAAGGCAAAAGAATTACTTATTTCAAGCCATTGATCGATCTATTTTGGAGACGATTCTTTGCAAAGAAACCTCCAAGGATATATGGGATTCGATGAAGAAAAAATATCAAGGCTCATCAAGGGTGAAGCGTGCACAACTTCAAGCCTTGAGACGGGATTTTGAAAAATCTACGATGAAGGATGGAGAATCAGTTAACAATTATTTTTGCAAGAACCATGGGATTGGCCAATAATATGCGGTTTCATGGGGAGAAGATGGATGATATCACTATTGTTGAAAAGATATTACGATCTTTGATGACTAGAAAATTTGACTACATAGTTTGCTCAATTGAAGAATCAAAGGACATAGATGCACTCTCAATTGATGAACTTCAAAGCTCTTTATTAGTTCATGAAACGTAAGATCAACCGTAATTTTATTGCCGAGGAGCAAGCTTTGAAGGCCTCTACAACCAACAACTTCTCAATATTACGAGGTAAAGGTCGAGGTGGAAGTAGAGGAAGAGAAAGAGCAGATAGAGGCTACAGAAGTGGCAACAGGAATACTGATGATGGTTATCTACAAAGTAAAGGAAGAGGACGAGGTCAACAATTTGATAAATCTAAAAATTGAGTGTTTTAGATGTCATCGATTTAGTCATTACCGCTTCCGAATGTTATACCAAGCTACCTAATGACAAAAGACAAAAGGAGAAAAAGTCAAATTTTGCAGAAAATAAAGACGGAGACTTTGCTAATGACAATTCAAGATAGTCAGGAATCTCACAAGTCAGATATTTGGTTTGTGGACACTGGTTGTAGCAATCATATGTGTGGAAGTAAGTCCTTCTTTTCTTACTTAAATGAAGATTTTCACTCTACTGTTAGCTTTGGAGATTACTCTACGGTGAATGTGATGCAAAAGGGTGATATTAATATAAAAACCAAGAATGGTTTTGTAGAAAAAATTTCTAATGTTTTTTATGTTCCTGACTTGAAAAGTAACTTACATCGAAAGTGCTGGTCAGTTGCAAGAGAAGGGATATACAATTACTATTCAAAAAGGTACTTGAGAAATATATGATCCTTGTAGAGGTGCAATTGCAATTGTGCCAATGAGTTCAAATAGGTTGTTTCCATAAAGATTGAATGTGCTCAACCTTGTTTGATGGTTAAAAACAAAAAGACCCTTCATGGCTATGGCATTATCGGTATGGTCACTTGAGCTTTTGGTGGATTGAAGACACTCCAAAGAAAAGGATATGGTGATAGGGCTTCCTAAAAATCACTATTCCTCCCAAGTTTGTGAAGAGTGTGTTGTTGGCAAACAACATCGTACTCCTTTCTCTCAAGGAAAGTCTTGGAGAGCAAAAAGATGTTTTAGAACTTGTTCACTCCGATATTTGTGGACCAATAAATCCCTACTTCTAATGGAGGTAAAAGATATTTTTATTACTTTCACCGATGATTATTCTCGGAAAACTTGGGTTTATTTTTACAGAGAAATCAAGCTTTTAGTGCATTTAAGAGCTTGAAGGTATATGTTCAAAGTGAAACCCGGAAGCCTATTAAAACAATTCGACGATCGTGGAGGAGAGTACCGCCGAAAGACTTTGAAAGTTTTTTGTAATTATCATGGCATCCGAAGAGAGCTCACAAAGCTTCCTATTCTCCACACAACAGTAATGGTGTATCGAAAGAAAAAATCGAACCATCCTCAATATGGTGCGAACCTTGTTAACAAAGGGCAAAATTCCGAAGAATTTTTGGTTAGAAGCAGTGAATTGGAGCATTCATATCTTGAATAGAAGTCCTACTTTTGTTGTTCAAAACAAAACACCAGAAGAAGCATGGAGTGGAAGAAGACTAAAGTAGATCACTTCGCAGATTTTGGTGCATTGCATACATGCACATATTCCGTATGAGAAAGAGTAGTTTGATGATAAGAGGTAAAAGTGTTTTTCTCTGGGATTAGTGAAACATCCAAAAGCTTTTAAATTGTATGATCCATTAACAAAGAAAAATCGGGTGAGTAGGGATGTTGTTTTGATGAGGGAGAAAGCACTTGGAATTGAGCGTAAAGCAATGATCTACTCAATTATAATTAATGATGAAGTGCTAAGAAGATGAGAGCGAGTCCAAACATCAAGAAAATTTCCAACTAACGAAGCCCTCAATTACTACTAAAACTTTCACAAACAAGCAGTACGGAAACATCAACTAAATCCCCCTATTACTCGTGATACGTAAAAGGCCTGCTTGGATGGCGACATAGTAACATGATTTCAACCAATCAAGACCTTGCTACTCACTTTGCTTTTATTTTCGATTGATGATCCTTTTATCTGAAGAAGCTATCCAACATTCAAAGTGGAAAAAGTTATGGATAATGAAATTGCATCCATTATAAAACGTGAAAAATTGACCCTGAACTTCCCAAAGGGCAAAACAATTGTTTTAAAGTGGGCATACAAAACAAAAATTAAACAAAGAAAGGAGAGATGTCGATTGATTAGATTTACATATACTAATTATGTAGGAGATTGGATGATCAAAAAGCTTATCCGTTAATGTATTTATCATGGGTTTTAGAGCTCATCTCATGGTTATCACAAAGAAATGACATATTGGTATTCCTTCACTATCGAGGCTGAATTTGTAGCGGACAATAACACGCTGCCTCTCAAGTAGGGTGGTTGAGAAATATTATCGAAGAACTTCAATTCAAAAATGAAAGCATTCATGCATGAAGATAACTTTAAACTTATGAGATAAAACATAAATTTAAGGGAGGCTGTAGATAATGATGTTTTATTTTAGTTTTAGTTAGGATATCTTTGATTTAAATATTTAAGTTAGTTGTGTGTTGGGATTAAAAACTCAAATTGGTAGAGATTATTTTTAGAATTTTGCCTTTTATAAAAGCGCTCAACGATTATGAATAGTGTGCGAGCTTTTCTTCATCTCTTCTTTTAAGTTATCATATACATCATCATTAGTAAAGTTCTTTGGTTTTGGATTGATAATAATAAATTTAGAATAGTGAGATTTTTGTTATCTAAAAATAGGAATATAAATCTTTATTCCTGTTTAAATTATATTCAAAAATTTTTTCAAAAAAAATTAAGTCAAGTATATATATATATATATATATATATATATATAATTAGGTTAGGATGGGACCTCACTCTAATTTGAAGGAAAATCAGGAAAAAGTAAAAGATTCAATCTAGAAGGAGGATTCAAAGGGAGCAAGTGACTTATATGAACTTTACAAGCAATTTGATCTAAAATATTCTTAAAAATAAAAATTTTGCAATACTTCAAAGGAACTAAAATAATAAAATATCATGCAGAATAGTCACGTATAATGCAGATTATTTAAACTATATCTTATTTTGAATTTGGTTCCAATTAATTATTTCAATACTACAACATTATTTTAAATAATATAGTTAAAAATATAAATAACATCTAGATACTAGAAGATGAAAATAAATTCAAAAAGAATTATATATAAATGGGTGCTTAATCCAAAATATAAGATCCCTTTTATATCGGTAAGATGCAAGTTCAATTCTTCCCAAGCGTGAAAGATAGAGCGGTGATGGTTGAATGATCGCTTCCTTGCGTTAGTAGCCCTAATTTATCGGAAAAGCCTTTTATATGTAGTACATTTCTACTATGGTTGTCAAATTGTATCAAGAAAATAAGATTAATACCTACTTGATCACGTGTTTAATTATTATTTATGCATGCAACTGACCACATGCATGAGGTAGAGTTGAAGAGTCAAAAATACTACATTTCAATCACACTATAAACAAATATGAAAAGATAGTTAAAGTTTTGACGACTTGTCCAGATTAGATTTCTGAACTTATGTCCCTAAATACTAAACAACGATTATATATGTCCGTTTTCTATTTTCAAAGAAAGAGTATTTTTATATTAATTAACTAATGGTAAAATAGGTTATATATATATATATATATGACATCAACGTAAAACTTCGTCCAATGACAAAATGTGTTTAATAAGCTAAATATTGGAAAAGCAAGAGCTCTGAAGCGAAGAAAGTCTACAAGTTACGATGAAAATTAAAGGGTATGATTTTCCTTTGTAGGATGATCCAAGCCATTTTCTAAGTCCAGAGTCATATTCGAAATTGGGTTGTGGCTTTCTTCCCAGCCACTACATACGTTCTAACTGCAGTGCAATGATGGTGGACCTTGAAAAGTCAGAAGCTCACTAGATGGAATATTTGAGAATTAATAATACATAATACACACACAGCACTACTACTAATCATCATCACGTGTCTATCCCAAAATGAGTCCTGCACACGCAGTTTGTCATCGAGATTGTCTTTCGAGTGCTCATATGCATGAGAAAGATATCATAATATTTTATCATTGGAATAACATGTCACTTAGAAATAAGCATCATTTGTCCATACTAGAAAGTACACACACACGGTAAGTAAAAACTTAGAAATAAGTCTCATTTTGTTCATAGAAAATTCATTTTTCAAAGAACACAGTGCAAATAAGTGAGGACCTATCCACCGGGATACTGATTTGCCTTGTGATATCTGTCGTGTGACTGCAAATGCGTAAAAGAACTTTGTTGGAAGCTTTAATAAAAATTCTCTCATTTCCAATGCTTTCGTGTGAGGATCGACCTCTCACAGCATCACTAACCGAGAGCTAGCAGCGTGTTATCATGGCTACTGATCCCTCCGGCTTTTAACAAAGCTTTACTTAGTCTCTCCACACTTGATGTTCGTAGCATAGCTGTTCTTATCAGCATCCATCAAAAGCAAAATCCATACTTAAATCATCATCATTTACCTGTGTATTTATTTGAGTTATATATGTACACTTGGAGCTGATAATTACTTATGTAACGATGATGTTTTGTAACATATATATATATATATATATATACCTCTTGGAAAGCATTTCCATCAAGGAACGGGCATGGCTTTCAGACTCAATGATTTGATCTTGTCCTCAGCTCCTGCTTTTTGAATAAATGGCGATCCCATCTCATAATAAGATTTTATCCATGGCACGATTGCCGTTATCTAGGACTATACAATTGGTCGATCTCATTAGGATGAAACGTTGATAATGGTAATAATAATAATAATAATAATAATAATAATAATAATAATAATATTAATAATAATAATAATAATAATAGTAGTAGTATTAATAAAATTAATTAACCTTGCCATCTTAGTACCAATGCTATTGCGAGGAGCGAATAGCCTGTAGATACTCCAATCTCAGGGGTCTTTTTTGGCATTTTAGGACCTTGATGAGCAACAATACGTAACTGA
>NW_024088365.1:0-37933 GCF_009730915.1 Dioscorea cayenensis subsp. rotundata
GACAAGGAGACTTTGATCCGGTTTCTTTCTTTCTCTATGTTTTGATCTTTCTTGATTCTGAAGCATCCCATATCTTTTCCTTTCTCGAATTTATATAATGCATTTGAGGTTTATGGGATGAGTTTTCTATGCTCTGATTTATGTGGAATTTATTGAGTGTTTTAAATCATGTGAAAAATCAGCGAAAATTTTTATTTAGTATGAAAAGGTGGATATGATATGTGCGTATAAATTGTGGTTCTGATCTAGTTGCGTTCTAAATTTTCATTGTTTCTCTTTGTCAAGTATTGAACTTGTTTTAATGCATTGGAACTTGGCGTGAGATCCGGTGGAGATGGTTGTTTATGCTGTGATTTTTCTTGAACTTATTGATAGTTTTGGATTATTGGTTTTCAAATGATATGGCTTTGAATTCCGCTTTAAATCACGTGAAAATTAGTAAGATTTAAGATACTGGTTCCATGGACTATGGTTTTAATCCTATTTTTAGTTTTTATTTTAAATTTTGGAGCCTGTTGATCATGCAATTGGAGTATAATATTTTCCAGTTTGATTTGGTTGTTTGGCATTTAAGCTTTTCCAGCTGTGTGGAATATTTTTTAAATCATCCATTGTGTACTTAGATTTATATTAGTTTCAAGATTATATATATATATATATATATATATATATATATATATATATATATTTACCACTGATTTATGAACTTTGACTAAGATAAAAGATAAAACATGAGAATTGAAGACTACTAACTGCCTTTAAAATTGAGATTTATTTATTTTTTGTTAAATTTGTTTTTTAAAAAAATCCTTTTGAAAATTAATTAAAGTACTTTATGTATCATGGGATTTTCAAACTTAATGTATCATGAGATGAAATTGTGTGAAAAAACAAATTCCTTACCTAATAGTTAAGATAATTAATAACAAAAAATAGCGACGGATATTCCGTTGCAAATGATAATGACAATGGAAATTTTCGTTGCTAATGAGAAAACAACAACCTACATTTCGTTGCTAAAAGAAAAATAGCAACAGAAAAAAGAGAATCCGTTGCTAATAAAAAAACAACTTGTTATAAGAAGAATGGCAACGGAAAAAAAAGAAAATTCGTTGCTAATAGAAAACAACAACAGAAATTTCGTTGCTATAATAAAATAGCAACGAAAAAAAGAAAATCCATTGCTAATTAGAAAAACCAACCATAATTCCGTCGCTACAAGGAAATTCGCAACGGAATACTATGAATTTTGTAGTTAATAAAGACATAGCAACGGAACTTTCATTACAAATAAGATCATAGCGATGGATAGTCCGTTACTAAAATAAGAAAAATATTGTTAGTAAAATAAAAACTTTTCGTTGCTATACCAATAATAGTGACGGAACCGTCGGTTGCTATGTAAAAATAGCGACGGAAATATAGCAACAGAACTTTGGCGAATCATCAAAAAATGAATATTTTATTAATATATTAACGTCGGATTGTTTATGTTTAGCAACGGACTTCTCCGTTGGTAGGACATAAGAAATAACGACGGATTTTTATAATACCAACGGAATGTAAATAGCGACTTGAGTATAGCCGTCGGAAGATTTCAGTTGCGGATTCTGTTGGTAAATATTTATAGCAACGGAAATGTAGTTTTTAGCAACGGAAAAATCCGTTGCATATTCCTGTATTTCTTGTAGTGAATATGCCAAGGGACAACATTGAAAACATAAACAAACTATTAGAGATCTTGAGCATAACTTATATATCAGGTTTAGGAGCTAGCACTTTTAGCATTAAAGGTACTAGCTCCTATACCTGATATTTCAAATTATAAACCATGCTCGGGATCTCCCATAGTTTGTTTATGTTTCCAATGTTGCCCCTCGGCGTATTACAACAGGCTTAAGTTTCCGCAAAGTATGATTCAACCTAATTGCAAAGAAAATGATACGATAAGAAAACTAGGCCACTACATGGTCTTTCGAAACCAAAATCATCGCATCTAAACTAGTGCAAATATATGCCAATATGGTAGGGGCTAAAAATATTCTTATTCATCTAACAAATTTGGTTGAGGGACATTTTATTTGGCATGATGAAGTGGCACAACCATTAGAATAGAAAGGCTGCAAGGCTAAACTCCTTTAAAATATAAGGAATTGGATAACAATCATTATCTACAAGTTTCTTTTTTTTCAATACAAATCACTAAAGAAGAAGTTTGTCTACAAGAAGTAGTTGCCTTTATTAGTCTTCATTGATGGATAATAGTGGATCGATTGGGAAATATTAAGTACATCCATAGAGTAATAGGGTAAACATCCTTGAAATAAAGCTATCTATTTAGAGAGATATATTCTTCATAAAGATTTCCCACAATCGGCAGCGTTTTAATGCATCTTAAATCTCACATGGGAATCCTAATTTCACCAAAAAGGGTAACAAACCTCGAGCAAAACATTTTGATAATCCCCTTCACTATTGATGGTCCAAAACAATACAACCCTATCGATAATGCATTCACTTCAAGAATACCAGCATGCTTAAATACATTGAACGACCTTCTTATAACATTTCAAGGAAGTATTAGTTTCTATTTATTATTATGGTTTGTCTTATGAATATGGCTAATATTTTATGTTGGAATTGCAGGGGTATCTCTTTGAGGGACACCTCTTCTAGGATTTTTTGGCTTATAAGATCTTTGAAGCCTCTTATCGTCTATCTAGTGGAAACCTGGGCTAACTCTGACAGGGTGAACCGTTTTTGTAGCAAAATTCCCAAACGTTTGGAATGGGATGCGATTTTGTCCGAAGGGTTTTTAGGAGGTATCATCATTCTTTGGAAATCCATCGTTGGTCAGATTACTCCTCTCGCTTACTCTCGCCATGCTTTGAATTTGGTTGTTTCCACTGTTTGTTCGAATCATTTTGTCATCTGTGGTTTATAACTCTATTTCCTGTCATAAACAACGGCTCCTTTGGCAAGAACTTTCCAAAATCACATTTCTTGGCCCGCCTTGGCTTGTACTGGGAGATTTTAACTCTGTTCTCTCCAGGAATGAGCATAGGGGTGGCTCTTTTACTTACTATTCTCGCAAATCTCATTTTTTTTCGTGGATTTTGTCGATCAAAAAAATTTATTGGATTTAAAGTTTTCAGGTTCCTCTTACACTTGGTGCAATAATCAACTTGGCCAAGCTCGT
Source organism: Dioscorea cayenensis subsp. rotundata (assembly GCF_009730915.1). Lineage (NCBI taxonomy): Eukaryota > Viridiplantae > Streptophyta > Magnoliopsida > Dioscoreales > Dioscoreaceae > Dioscorea > Dioscorea cayenensis. The sequence goes on from NW_024088365.1 coordinate 3,200, forward strand.
CGCTGGGCAAGACTTGATCGTTGCTTAGTGAACTTTAAGTGGAATGATATCTTTAGATCCTACACTCTTAAACATCCTAATCGTTCCTTATCAGATAACTCTCCCCTTTTTCTCACTGTTAATACTTACCCTAATCGTAAAAGAAGTATTTTTAGATTTGAAAATTTTTGGCTTGATTTTTTGGGTTGTCACAATGCGGTTTTGGATGCCTGGAATTTCACACCTCACGGTAATCCCATGCATGCATTCACTCATCTTCTTTCCCGCACTCGTTCTAAACTCAACTCTTGGCACCTCTCTGGTATCAACAATCTTGAGACTAATCTGATAAACAAGGAGAATTGTATCAACAGTCTTGAACTTTCTGATCTTAACTCTAATTCTCAAAGTGCCTTGCTGGATCACTATGCTAAGCTCTCAGCTCTGAGCGTCAGTGTAACATCAAGTGGGCTCAGAGGGCTAGATTCCTTTGGATTAAAGATGGTGATAAAAATACTCATTTTTTTTCATGCCATGTCTCGTATGCGCTCGCATAATAATTTTATTTCTCAGATTGAAGACCTTAATGGCAACATTTACAGTGACCATGCTGATATTGATCAGGCGGTCTTCAATTTTTTTCATAACCTGTGGAATGCTCCTTCGAATGTCACTTTAAACATTGCAGAAGCTTTAGCTCCCGACTTACCACGTCTCTCTGATTCAAACAATATCAATGTCATCCAGGATGTTACTAAGGAAGAAGTTTACTGCGCTCTTTCTGATCTTCCTTCAGGTATGTCCCTTGGACTTGATGGTTTTAATGTCGAATTTTATAGGAATTTTTGGTCCATCATCGGAGATCATCTTTTTAATCATCGTTTCTTCACTTTTTTAAAAACTCATCTATGCCAGTTTCTTGGGGCAAAACTTACATTGTTTTAATTCCTAGAAATGACAACCCGAAACTAGTTTCTGATTTTAGATCGATTTCCATGTGCAATGTGTGCTTTAAAATCATTTCTAAAATTCTCGCCAATCGGTTAAAAAAGGTCATCCCATATCTTATTGGCCCTGAACAAGTAGACTTCGTGACTGGCCAGTGTTCTTTTGATAATATTATTACCATGCAAGAGGTCGCCCATTCCATCGAAAGCAATACAATAAGCCCCCCTAGGATGATTATTAAGTTCGATATTGCTAAAGCATACGATACTTTAGACTGTAGTGCAATTCTTGCCATTCTCTCTAAGATGAATTTTCATCCAACCTGGATTTCCTGGAATAAATCCTGCCTTCGGGCTAGCTCTTTCTCGCTTTTGATTAACAGAACACCAACTCCTTGGTTTAGGTCTTCCCGTGGCGTTCGGCAAGGAGATCCCATCTCCTCCTATCTCTTCATTTTAGTATCTCAAGTCCTCACTTCTATTCTCAATTTTAGTTTACAAAAATAACTTGATTCCCTGGTTTTGAACCCAAATTAAATCATAACTTCAATCATCTCATGTATGCTCGACGATCTCATCCTCGTCTCTCATGCCTATCAGTAGAGTTGCCAGGAACATTCAACATTGCATGTCTTTTTATTCCAAGGTAACAGGACAGTGTCCTAATTATTTTAAATCTCAAATTCTATTCCCTTCTTGGTTTAACAAACATGTTATTAAAAGTATCTGTTCTATTTTAAATCTCAGCCATGCTTCTTTCCCCTTTAAGTACCTTGGAGTCTTAATTTCTCCTAAACGTCTTAATGTTCATGTCTTCCTGTCCATGGTGGATAAAATTAAATGCATCACTTCCAAATGGACTAATTTTCACCTCTCTTATGCTGCTAAACAGGTTCTTATTTACTCCACTCTCTTGTCTATCCCAGTTTATACCCTTTTAGTCTACCCACTTCCTAATACTATTCTCTCTGAAATCTCTAAAGTTGTTAGAAAATTCTTCTTGAGTAGGAATGGCAATGGAAAGGGCATCCATAACATGAGCTGAAATTCTTTATTAACAGGTAAGTCTGAGGGGGGCTTGGGCATCAAAGATCTTTCTCTTGCTAAACACTCGTTAATGCCCAAGCACATCTTCAAATATTTGAAGAATGATAATTCGATATGGGTTGATATTTTAAAAGTTAAATATGGGAAGATTAACTTTTGGCATGATGACATCCCTGCTAAATGTTCCTGGTTTTTTAGAGGTTTATGTTACTCGGCCAGTTTTATTAAGCATTGCTGTAAAATTAACTCTGTGAATCCTGAATTAACATCCTTTCTTTGGGATCCTTGGATTTTTGACATTCCAGTTGCCCTTAAACCCACGTACATTAATATGAATGTTGATTTAACTCAAACTACTATTTATGATTTGGTCTCGGGCGATCACTGGGATCTTAATGCATTAACTAGGTTTTTCGGTGATTCGTATGAAATTGTCACTTCCAATTTAATCACTGATGAACTTGATTCTAGTAATAATTGGATTTGGTTGCCTAAGCCCATTTGCCATAAAATTTCCCCAGCTATTTATCATCATTTTAACAAGCAATCTTCTTTCTGTGACAATTGGATCGGCTGGAATCTGTTATGGCAAATCTCTGTTGCCCCGCGAGTGAAGCACTTTATTTGGTTGTTCCTTAAAGGTCGTCTCTCCACTTTTGCATTTCTTTATAATTTGAATCTAGGTCCTGATCGACCCTGCATCTTCTGTGGCCTTCACTGTGAAACTATCAACCATTTATTCAATAGCTGTGTCAGTGCACAGTATGTTTGGAACCAAAACAACATCAGAACAAATTAGACTATATTCTTTCAAGATGATTTTCCCACTGGTGAGTGGATCATTGTTTTTTGTAATTTTGCAAATATTCTAGCGCTCATTGCTGCCGGAGCTTGGCTCATTTGGCTTTGTCGCTGTAATTTTGCCTTTAAAAATATTTGACCGAATCTTGATATTACTATTGTAATACCCTGACTCTGTGGATACCTGTACAAAATTATATTCAGGATAATATCATAGTTGCAATAAGATTTTTTATTTGTAGAGCAATTTTGTTGAGGAACCCCAAGTAGAAAGAGTAAGAACCTAAGTGTGAAAGCTCTAGAAGATTTTGGATTCAAAAGTAATGGCAAAGGATTGACATGAAATGTTTCTGAAAACCAAGGACTGTAAGGTAAGGCGGTAGGGATCTTTTTGAAATAATTTATTATAATCCAGGGACCGTTGGACAGTTTATGAGGACCTTTTTGCAATATTAGTTTTTGATTCAGGGACCATTGGTGGCTTTTCAGGGGCCTTTTTGTAAGGAATTTTATTTTTCAGGGACTGACTGTGAATTTCGTCAGACTTTTAAATAAAGAGATAATGTTGGAGATCTTCAAGTATGTGGTTTTTTCTTCATCTTCTTCATCTGCTTCAGTAACCCGAGAGAAGATGAAGCTCTCTTCTTCTTCTTCTTCATCAAGGGCTTCAAACTAATGAAAGAAGAAGAAGAAGAAGAAGAAGAAGAAGGAACTTGGAGGTTTGAGAGAAGAAGGAACTTGGTGCTTGATTGGTAAGGTTTTAAATAATTTTGTTTGAAATGTATGGGTGTAGGTTTGTATGTTTGCATGTGTGATGGAGAAGAAGATGTTGGTGAAGAAGATGTTTATTTGTATATATGGTTGGTTAATGAAGAAGAAGAGATGTATATATGTGTGTGGTTTGTTGATCAAGAAGATGATGGTTTGGGAGAAAGGTTGATGGAGAGGATGAAGGATGGATATTAGATGATTTTATGTGGAAAATATTTGTATTTGGAGTGGGATTTTGTATGGAATGAAGAAGGAATTCTCGGGTTTTTATTGTATCATTACTGTAGCACAGAGATTAGGGTTTTTTTTGGGTGATTAAGTTGATGATGATGGTGGTTAAGTTGAAGGTAATGATGGTTAAGTAATGATAATGATTGAGATGGTGAGGAAAATGATTAGAAGTGTGTTGGTTGAGTTAAATTGGTTTGGTTGAGTTGGTTTGATCAAATAAAGTTAAGTTGGTTGGAAATTAAGTGGTTGGTTTAATTGATTAGGTTGAATTTGAAGTTGGGTTGGATGAGAGTTGTTGTGATTGGGTTTAATTGAATTGATTTTGTATAGGTTTGATCAAATCAAGATGAATTGTGGTTGGACTTGAATTGTTTTGGCTAGGTTAAGTTGGTTGAGGTTGATTTGGACTTGGTTGAGATTTTGGGCTAATGACGTTGTGGTGAACCAATTCAAGGAGAATTGGGTTCAGTTGAACCAAGCTGGTTCAAGAGACTTTGTATAACAATTGAACTTGGTTCAGTGGAATTGAGATTGGATCAGGTTGGTTTAGGAGGGTTTAGCTTAAATTCAGTTGGTTTGAGTGCAATTAGAGACCAGTTTGATTATGCAATGTTGGGTTTTTAACCTGTTGGAGTGAATGGGCCCAATTAGAGAGTCAATTTCGTAATTAGCCTGTATTCATTTTATTCTGTTCTCCTGTTAGGTGTTGTTCAGGCTTGAGAGGGAGTTCCAGGTCTAGCTAGAAACCCAAGGGAGACAAGGTGAGTTGGTAGTGGCTATTATTTGGAAATAATTGTTTAATTATTTCATTTTACATTCCTTAATGTTTTATATTGTTAAAGATTTCTTATATTTATTTGCAGTATGGCAGAGCAATCATACTAGTATATCTGGTTTTGACAATTAAATTATGCGTAATTCTTCAAAGAGAATGCCTATGATTATTCTACATTGCTTGAGTAAAGTTTTATTGGTTATTACACTGGCATTGAGACTTTATTTGATTTGAAATGAGTTATTTGTGTTTATTTCATACTTGAAAGCATTATTGTTCAAAGGCGAGTATTTTCAGATTGTTATGTGATTCGCAAATTGTGCATTGATTTATATTAAAAGCTTTGGATACCCTTGTGTTTATCATTTTTGTAGGGAAATGGCAAATATTTTGAATATTGATTTTTGTCCTGGTTATGGACTCCTCGTTGTGAGATGTATGATTGTTGAGTTTGTATGGTGACCCTACTACAGTAGGCGGTCTCCATAGCTAGCCTGTTGAGGTGCCGTGGTAGACCAGCTGATTACTATGAGGGCCAGCTCAGGTGGGAGTGTCGATCCCTGACTGGATATTCATCGGGTAGCCGGGGTCACCGACCGGTGAACCGATGGGTCAACGTCAAGGACATGAGTTCTTTGACGGCTCTGAACCTAGCCGCGGCCACGGCGAAAGTTTAGAAAGTTTTCTAGACCATATTATGCTGGGTGAGTGTTGAGTATTGTTTTATACTGAATTTGCGATTTATGTTATTTTGGATTGTGATGAGGGGGTGAAGCCAGCTGTCGCTCTTAGGATGGTTACGATGGATCCATTTTCTCTCTACTGTTGGTGTCGTGATTGTGTAGCGGTTGTACAAGCATGTTGCAGTAATTGTGCTCATTGTATCCATATATTTGAACCTGTAGCTGTGTAGAGTTGTTAATCATATTTCTATAAGTCTCATTTGTTGTTTCCAGGGTGTCGGTTTTCCAATTAAAATGGATTTCTTAACTGATGGGTGCCACATTTACCTCGGGAAAGGGGGTAGGTGTGACAACTGTGATCAAGGCCATTGCTTACACCAGAGAATTCACCAACAACCTCATTGATCCCATTGGCAAAAGATTCATTCAATTTAATTATTCATGTGCTGATGGTCCTTTCCTTCTCACTCATGTTGCACCCAATCATGCCCTTCAAGTGAGATCCATCGGTTTTTTCATGACCAATGCTAACAACTATGTTTCCCTCGCATGATGCTTTTCGCAGCCTATGAGTGATAATTCTTCTGACGAGATTTTTGCCATTGAAGTTGCTTTGTAGACAGCTCTTGAACATTGCATCAAAATCAAACGTATCCTTTGCTCTCATCATGGCGCTCTAGACATTCTTCAACGACCCGGTCCCATGCTTTCTTGGCGATTTCATCACCAAATCAACAATCTAAATTTTCTCCTGGACATGTGTCAAAGATCAAGCATCGAAATCATTCCTCTTCCCTAGATCAGACCTGCTGTCAATCTAGCCACTCTGGGATTTCTCCATCGACATCTCAACTTATTCCTTTACTGCCGATACCTTCCCTGATGGATTATGCAATCATTCACTAGTTATGGATACTTTTTCTTTTGATTGTTTTATTTCTGTTCTTCTTCCTTCCTAGCTTTGTTTCAGATCTTTTGTTTGTAACGTTTCTATTTTTTAATAAATTTAGCTTCTTGGTTGAGAAGTTCTTCTTTAAAAAAAAATCAAAAATCAAAAATCCATTTTTCATAGTCAACAGAGTAGATTTTATATTTATAAAATGAAACTCCTTGAATTGATATAATGACTATGGGATCAAAATATATCTAAGAACTAGGTCTAGACCAAAATTTGTTGCAAATGATTCGTATGGGTTCAATAATATTACTAAATTATGTCCTATCATCTAAAAGCTAGTTGGTGTGAGCATACAAAGATCATAAAACACAATTAGTCTAGTGGTTAACTTGTTGAAGTCATTTCCATGGTATTGAATTAACCATCCAAAGCTTCTGCAATTGATGGCATAATATCACAAAATTGGTGGCCTATCTAGAACTTTATCATGTCATATGGCCTATAAAGAGATTCTATTAGCTTACCCGTTATTGTAAACTCATTGATAAATACTAGAAAAATTATAAAATAAATAAATAAGAAGGTACTACTAATAAATATATTCAGATAAATAAATTCTAAAAGTATTTCTAAAAAAAAAGAATAAATCAAGAAAAAGGGAGAATTATATACTTATATTTATATACATATATATTGGGGTATTTCTGCAAAAATAAAACCAAAAATACAAAAATAAAAAAATATAAGATAAAAAGAAAATAATTAGAAAAGGAAGAATGGAAAAGCAACATAACAATATGCAATGCCATGGATATAAAAACAAGGGAAAATTACTGTTCACCCATCGTCATTTCCAAAACTTCCCAAAAACCACCTCCAACTTTTACACACCCCGGACAACCCTCCGTTATATTTTACATTCTCTTTAACCCCCGCAGTAAGTTGAAGTGGGTCCATGATATGAAATTCCTTTTTGCCCTTTGCAAAATGAGGGAAAAAAATAGCGCCCAATCATATCATGTCCCGAACTTTTATGCATAGTTTTCCAATTTTTGTTTGCCTCACGCTTGCTTTTTTCTCAAAACAAAGTTTAGAAGGCTCATATCTTGTTCTTCTTGTTCTTGTTTTTGTTCTTGTTCTTGTTCTTCTTTTTCTTCTTCTCATTTGGTGTACTCAATTTTAGCTCTTCCGATTAAATTATGGAGAGTTTTTGTGCTATTGCTAGATACAACGGGGAGGGCTAGTGCTAATGTTCACGCGACCGACTTCTTAGGGAATGAGTGTTAGCTGAAATATGTGCGCGATGGGGGTCTCGATATTTCCCGTGTCGTGGGTGAAGTTTATCACACCCGATGGACATAAAACGGTTTTGTCTCATGCGTCACGTGCACTCCATCTTCAAATGTACTGTTGTTAATCTTGTTGTTGAGACAGATGATGTGGCATCGTATCCTACTAAAAACGAGTTCTGCTCATTGTAAGTTTCTTCTCGTTTATGTTTATATAGTTGTAGAAGCTAATTATTGTTTAATTATCCATGTCTATGTTTAAATTTATCAAGTTTCCATTTAAACAATATTATCTCCGTTTAACTTATTAACTTATTGTTTAACTTCTCGCGTCAAATACAGTGTCGTCGACAAGGAGACCGATGATGTGGCATCATATCCTACTGGAAATAACGGTTTTTTCCACGTCACCTTTGGTGTTGTCGACAACGAGACCAATGCCTGTGACGAGAAGGCAACCTGGGCGTCCTAGACGAAAGAGGATCGAGTCGTAAGCCATTGCCACGCTTCCGGTCACAATCGCAGATCGTGCAATGAATCTGTTGCCGAGTAGGCATTGTGTATATACTTCTTAGTATTGTTTAAATATTGAACTTTATATTTAAATATTGGCTTCTCTATTTAAATTTGTTTTTTTATCATTTAAACTATATTTTTATCCGCTTAAAATATACAACGCGATGGTGCCAGCGGTTCCCCAAGCGTAATTAATGCACGCTCGGTTACCCAAGCGTTTCCACTCCCGTCGCACATAAAAAAATCGGAGCAAGCCCGAAGCAGCGTCGTTGGATTTCACGGTATAAATGGGAAGGAAGAACCATTTCGTTGAACATACTCTACTGGCGCAACCACTCCTCTTCCTCTTCCTCTTCTTCTTGTGTGATGGTCATCCTGTCGAGTCGAACATTTGGTGTTCACGACATTCGCTCCATTCAAACCACATTTTTTAGATCATAAACTTTTTACAGGATGTGTCATGATTGTTTTCCTCTTGTCATCCGTAAACAACCTGTAGGTGAAAACTTTCTTTTTCTTGCCCAGGCGAAATGCTCGCCTTCTTGCTCTACGGGTAAGCAATGAGCGAAGTGCGTTTCGCCTTTGGGTCAAGAAAAGAAGGTTTCACTTACAAGTTGATTGCAGGATGATTACCGTAAAGAAGGTTCATCACATATCCTTTAAAAAAACTTGATCTGTAAAAAAATGTGGTCCGATCGAGCGAGTATTGTGGACACCCTATTCAAAAGGTATACTTGGACGATTCCGAGGTCCGTTATGGTTACGTCGTCCATTAAACAGAGAGTTTGAAGCTTAAACAGAGAATTTTTGTATTTCTTACATTCTATTTTTATCAGAGATTTGTATTTTAAGTAAAGGTCATTGTAATTATCTTGATATTTAATAATAAAATGAATGTTGTATTGTATTGTATAAAATGTATTTTTATCAGAGATTTGTATTTTAAGTATATTTTATTGTAATTACATTGATACTTTATAAGAAAATGTTAAACTAAGAAAATGAAATTTAAACAGAGCAAAATAAAGTTAAAGGGAATGAATATTATCGTAGATTTGTATTTTAAGTAAGTTGATATTGAATAAGAAAATGAATGTTGTATTGTATTGTCTTAAGTGCACATTCTATTTTTATCGGAGATTTGTATTTTAGGTACATTACATTGTAATTAAGTTGATATAATTCAATAAGAAAATGTTAAACAGAGAAAAATCAAGTTAAAGGGAGAAACCCGATACTTAAAGCGGTATTTTTAAATGAAACTTTGTTCTTTTAAATAGAGACTTTTGTTATTTTAAATAGAGAGTTTCAATACCTTTAGACGGGGTCGATGAAATGCCGAATGCTCGATGGGCATTCTTCGATGGGAAATATAAGTTGTTAAAGCGGTAAACTCTCAATTCTTAAACATTGATATCATTTGTTAAACAGAGACCTATATTATTAAACAGAGATACAAATAGTTAAACGGAGACAACAAAACTTAAACGGTAAAAGCTCATTATTTAAACGGAGACCTCATTTTTACAACTACAACCATATCAACAGAAAGGGTAAATGTAGATTATAAACATTACACAAATCACAACAATCAAAAAACCATTTCGATCGTGTACACAGACGAAAATGTAATACAAAACAAAAACCATAGCCGAGAGATCTCCCTGCAGACTAACAAAACCCCAGCCGATAAATCCCCATGCAGGCTTCAATGTCTTCCAAGAAAAACAAAATCACAAAACAAAAACCGAAAAATATCTTTTCGTAACAGAATAGTTAACAAAAAACTATAATCAATACATTAGATTGCAAAGTGATGAAATGCCGAATACTTGCGCGGGACTTCTCCTTCGAGACGCCGGTGGAAAGGGAAGAGCTGGAGACGTGAGTTGAGAGAAGACAAATGGCTGGAGACGCGAGTTGAGAGAAGACAAGTAGCTGTAGTCTTAAGAAAAACCCACCCACTTCCTCTCACACCGCCGAAATGGGTGCAGCCACAACTTCCCGTGCAAGGGCATTTTCGTCCATAAAATTTAAAAAACACTCCGTTTAATGCCGTTATGTACTTTGGGGGTTTGAAAATCATGGAGTGTAAAAGGAAGGGGTTTTTGGGGATTGCAAAACTATGGGGTTTTTTTTGGCAATATGGCAAAGTTTGGGGGCTTTTTTGGCAATTCTACCTAAAAACAAATAATAATAAAAATATATATAAAAAAATTACATAGAAGTTTTTGTAGTAAAAGGCACGCTACCCTCAGATTAAGGGTCTGCAATTCACAAGTAAAAGATGAGAGGTATTGCAAGCAAATAAATATTAATTAATAAAAAAAGGAAAGGGAACAATCAACAAGCTGCTCACCAAATAAGGAAAAACTCAACTACACTGTGCAAGCAAAAACATAAAATTGACAATTTTGGCATATTATAAGACAAATTCATGAATTTGCCATGGCAGGAGAAACATCATAGACTATAATGATAATAATAATAAAGGAAGATTAAGGATAAATAAAATAAAATCAAAATGGAATAATTACGTTAAACAAACTGAAGACTCTTGAAAATACTAAGGGGATACTTTATTTAAATAGACTTATATCATGGTTATTATCCTAATCAAACTCAAATTTTTGAGTAAATATTTTATCTGTTAGTGCCTATCCTATTTTGGATTGGAGTATGAAAAGTAGAGATAATGATGAGAGCGCTTCGATCCTCCATACACATTACTATATTTATAATCTATGAACGTTGCTGCAGATTGTTAGATTTCAATCCAACGGTTCTATATTATTACATTGTGAACTCCTTTCTTTTCACCCGGCCTTTGATTAGGATTAGACCAGTTAAAAACCATGGATCACAAATCAATTTTTTTTTATATTTCAGATGATTGCGGGTTTATGACTCCTATTAGGGGCAAGCCCCTAATATTAATTACCCCAGACAATGTCATCGGAACCTCCGATTAAGAAACAAGTGTGAATGAGAATTAACTGAGTAAACATAATAATTTTTTTTATTAATTTCAAAGATGCATGTGAACACATGATCATAGACAAGAATACAAAAGTAAGAGAGTTATTCTCTAAGAGAGCTTAACAAGAGATTTTTAGAAATAACTATTTCCATCATGCTCTTCAAACTTTTTTTTTTTGCTTGGCTGCTGTTCTTAGCTCCTTCACTAAAAGTATGTTGGACGCCCCTTTTGGCTCTGTGGATGTGGCCCTCTTCGATTTCTTTTTTATTTTTATGTGAGTTTATGTCTTGACACATCGCTCAGTTCAAGCTGCGGCCACTCTACATTTACGAGTTGCCTACTTGGTCACTTTTGCTTCTTTTATCGCTGAAGAGTTTGACTCTTTGTGTTTGTAAAATCTCCAGCTCCTTGACTTGTGAAACTCCTCACGTCTTTAGCTTCTTGGTGTCTTGAAACTTCAGAATTGCATTTGTCGTTTGCATGAGGTATTTAGTTCTTAACTCTTCAATGCTTTTGAGCCTTGACCATTGGATTTCTTTTAAGTCATGACCTTCAACATGGTTAGGTCATTAACTTGACAATTTTGACTTGCTTTTAAAATGGATTTCAAATTCTTTTTTTTTAAAGAGACCTCATAATGGGTTTCAAGAAAATCTTAACTTTTTCAATGAATGTTGACGAGAGACTTTTTTTTTTGTGAAAATTTTCATTCATTTTTTCTTTCTTTCATTCATCATTATTTTTTACTCTTCCTGTCATTTCAAGAAAAGATTTTTTTTAACTCTCTTTACTCCAACGAGCATCAACTCTTCTTTTTTGTATGAGTGTTGACAAGAAATATTTTTGTGAATTCTTCATTTCTTCTTTCTCTTTTTTTTACTCTTCTTTCCACTACAAGAAATTTTTTTTACTCTTCTTTTCATTCCACATTTTCCTTTTATTCTAATGAGTGTCAAAGACCTCAAAGTGAGCTTAAAGAGAGGATTTGATTTTTTTTTTTGGAAAATTTCTCTTTACCCCAAGAGTGTCAAGACTTCAAGGTGGAATGAGTGAAATTCATGAAAATTTCTCGATTACCCAAGAAAGTCAAGACTTCAAGGTGGAATGAGAGAAATCAGAAAAATTTCTCGTTACCCCAAGAAAGTCAAGACTTAAAGGTGGAATGAGGGAAATCAGAAAAATTTCTCGTTACCAAAAGAAAGTCAAGACTTCAAGGTGGAATGAGAGAAATTTCTTAGAAAATTTATCGTTACCCCAAGAAAACAAAGACTTCAAGGTGGAATGAGAGAAATTTCAGAAAACTCCTCGTTACCCCAAGAAAGCCAAGACTTCAACGTGGAATGAGAGAAATTTCTGAAAATTCCTCATTACCCCAAGAAAGTCAAGACTTCAAGGTGGAATGAGAGAATTTTTTTTTATGGAAATTTCAAGAGGAGGTCCTGCAAAGAAAAAATTACCAAATACCCCCAATGAATTCATCCATCATTCATTTTTTTATTTTCCTTCAATTTTTCCTTCTCTCTCTTTTTCACTTTTTCATCTCTTCTCTCTACTATCCTTTTTCCTTTCCTCCTTTTTGACTCATCCTTTTTTCATTTTTCCATCCTTCTTCATTTTTTTTCTCATTCATTTTTTTTAACTCATCCTTCATCTATTTTTCCCTCCTCCATTGGAGATTCATTCGTATCAATACCGCTAACATGATCTTACAACTTGAGCAGATAACAACACAATGTTACATGTTCTATTCCACAGACAAGAACTCTTGGCGAGTGTTAACTATCCTTTCTCCCAAATGCCCAAGAACAAGCATCAGAGAGTCAAAATATGAAAGCAATGGTGCCAAAACCCCAACCAAACATCTTTATGTCTTCTAAATACAGTGACCTTCGTCCCAGCACCCTCATCTTAGTTAGGTCACCAACAAGTGTGGAGGTCGCTGTCACGTCCCAGCCCCACAGCCGGGCCCATGGACAGATCGAGCCACATCCATTGGGACTGGGTCCCACTGGGTGCAAGGCCTCAGATTTGACCTGGTCAGAGTCAACCCTAACAAACAGATAAAAATATAAAACAAAAGCACAAATGGAATACCAGAAACTGAAATACTACAAGTATAGGCTATAGAAGCCCTACAGAATTCAAATACACCCCAACAGTTTCCAAAACACAGATACAGTCAGAGTTCAAGTCTTACACTCACAGGAAAAGGGTAATACAGAAATACTAATAGAGTAGGCAATACGACTCCCAGACATCCCCCGATCCTAGCCTTGATCTTCTCCTGCGAGAACAGAATTCACAGAGTGCATGAGCCACAAGGGCCCAGTAGGATCGCAGAAACACAGATAAAGCGGATGTTGCAAAATAATAGATCATAAATTATACATAATGCAGAATATAGACATAATCCAAAATACAAAAAAATACGCAGAAAACAGTCATATACATCTCCCTGGCTAATAACAGAAATCAACAGCGCGAGGCTGGATCATCGACGGTGAAGTCGGAACAGAACAGAGTATCAACAGCCGAAGCCGGATCTTCGACCGCAGTCGGGGGGTAGCGCTACTACAGAAAACATGTGCACATGGCTAGGACTTACTCCTCCTAGCTGGGCGAGCCAGGAATGGAGATGTACAAAAAACCGCAGAAAAATACGGAATACAGACATAAATACTAATTAAATGATGCAAATAAATAAATAAATAAATAACAAGCAAGTAAATGAGTAATTAAACCAAACTATAAAAATTAAGGAAATAACTTAAATATATAATAATTTGTCAGAAGTACGAAATTTGCTGGTGCGAGAGCCTACCTGGCTCCAAGCTACAGAGTTGGGTCCACCCAGTCCCGCGAACTAAGGCTCGCTACCAAAATCTAACCAACAAAAGCTATACTTAGAATTTAGCCTTGGGTCGGGCCTATCTACAACTAAGGCCCGAAGAAAGAATTTACAATTATTGCAAGATAAGACAAGCACAGTCAAATACCTATGTCTATAAATAATAACCTGAAATGCGTAGTTCAAGGGTGGCAATTAAAATCCCAACTATCAAAAATACAACATATAAGACTATGTAAATATTCACATAAATGAGACGATTAATCATGCTTCTAGAAGCCACAAACAAGTGCACAGAGCCTACAGTGGAAGATAATTAAGCAAATAGAAATTCCAGAAACATGCTTACAAGTGCTTGAAAAAAAAAACTAGGTTTAGACGACAAGTTAATACCAACAATGGCCTATAACAAAGCACTTAGGGTCTAGAAGGTCTTAGAAGATTAAATAATACAAATCAAAGTCTCATGCAAAACCAACCTCACATAATGACCAGCTTTAAACACCATTAAAGTTAAATTAAGGACATCCTATCAATGAATAAAGTAGCACAAATCCAAACAAACCCCAAGTTTAGACAAAGACAAAAAGTTCCAAATAAACTAAAAGCATCAGTCTGCTACCATCACAATTAAATACATAACAAAAACTAATAAGCTATCAAGATAAGATTACAAGAAGTCAAGCTTTAAACCAAGGTGTGAATAAAATCAAGAACTCGAATCTAATGGTCGCACACTCAAAGCTCCAAATTGCAAGCATGAAAAGCTGTCCTTAAAATAGCTAAGCAAGGATCTAACAACAACAACCAAGGTTTACACTCACTTACAACATTAACAAAGCTAAAACAAGGATTTAGAAGACACATGAACAGTAATCTGAGAACTCAACTTAGTTTGCAGCTAAACACCACCACAGAGCTTCATGACCCTCTACTAAAAATTAAGGGGTTTAAAACTAACATAACAATAAAACAGTCAAGCTTTTTAATAGAATAAAATCATCAAAAGGTTAAGGTCCCATGCCTTACCATTTACACATACAAGATACAAATAAACACATATACTCACAAAGCATGATTATCAAATGAAACCCTCCAAAGTTTAAGCATGTTGCAAAAAGAATAACCAAACTGAACACAAACAATAACATGCTTAAGCTTCAAGGATGCAAGAACTAAGCTTTTAAGCTTACAAGAATTCAAACAAGATTAGTATTCTTCTAAACAAAAAGGTTAGGGTGCAGGCCACAACAAGGCATGGAAGCAACACAACAACCCACAAGAACACTCACAAACCAAGCATAGAAGGGGATCTAACAAGAAGCTTCAACCACAAACACCCTAGATGCTAACCTCGAAGCTTGATGAAGAGAGAAACGGTGAATCTTCAGCCTCCTTCGCATGCCGAACTCAAGCAATGCGACTCGAGCTCCCTCCTCACGGCTGGCTTCTTCAGATCAAAGTTCAAAGGAAGCTTGCCACCTCTTCGATCCGAACTCAAAGAAAGGTCGCTAAATAGAGGAAGGAGGAGAAGAAGATGAGGAAGAGGAAGAGTGCCTCTCCCACCAACCATGACAAGACCCGAAGCTTCACAGGGAGAAGGAGCCACCTGGGTGAGAATCAAGTTTGCGAGAACAACAGTTGTCGGGAATCCCCTATAACTAGTCAAAGCAGTCAAAGGCAAGTAGGAATGTCTCGGGTCAACCCGGGTCAACATGACCAAGGTTGCAAACATTACAATCTCCTCCTTAAAAAGGAGTTTAGTCCTCTAAACTCACCTTACGAGTCGGGGAACAACTCGGGATAACGCTCCCTCAGATCGGCCTCTCGCTCCCAAGTAGCTTCATCACTGGAGTGGTTGCTCCATCTGACTTTGATCAATGGAACCACACGATTTCCCCGCTGTTGCTCTTTATATGCCGAAACTCCACTGGTTGCTCTTCATACGACAAATTCTTCCCGAAGCTCCACTCGGGTTCCTCGGCGAATGACATGCGATGGGTCCGGCGGATATTTCCTCAACATAGAGATATGGAACACATTGTGAACTCGCGCTGAGGTCCGGTGGTAAGGCCAAGCGATAAGCAACAACTCCAACTCGCTCCACAATCTCAAAAGGTCCGATGTAACGGGGGTTGAGCTTCCCACGCTTTCCAAATCTCACAACACCCTTCATAGGAGATATCCTCAGGAAAACTGAATCGCCAACCTGAAACTCTAGGTCTGAGCGGCGCTTGTCTGCATAGCTCTTCTGCCGGCTCTGAGCAGTCTTCAATCGCTCCCTAATTAGATTCACCTTCTCTTCTGCAATCTGTAACATCTCTGGACCCAACAACTTCCGCTCTCCCACATCACTCCAACACATCGGAGATCGACACTTCCGCCCATAAAGAGCCTCGTACGGTGCCATCTGAATACTCGCCTAGAAACTGTTATTATAAGCAAACTCCGCCAAAGGCAAATAGCGATCCCAAGAATCAGAAAAGTCAAGGGCACATGCCCGAAGCATGTCCTCCAGAATCTGAATAGTCCTCTCGGGACTCGCCATCCGTCTGCGTGGATGAAATGTCAGCATCGAATGTCAATCTGGTACTAGAGCTGACTGTAGACTTCTCCAGAACCTTGAAATGAACCTCAAATCACGATCGGATGTGATCGACACAGGAATGCCATGCAGCCGCACAATCTCCCCAAGGTACAACTCAGCTAGTTTCTCAAGACCCAAAACCAGGTTTTAGAGGCGTAAAGTGTGTCGACTTGGTTAGAGCGATCCACAATCACCCACACGAGACTCATGCTTCCGCCGAGTGCACGGGCAACCCGATCACAAAATCCATCGTGATGATGTGCTCCCACTTCCACTGCTATCGGTAACAGTCGAAGGTAACCGGCGTGGTCTCCGATGCTCTGCCTTTTACACGCTGACGAGTAAGGCGATGGGCGCAAAAGTAGCTATTTCTCGCTTCATGTTGTTCCACCGATAATGTTCCTTAAGTCCTCTCAGACATCTTCGCACCTCCGGGATGGATCGTGTAGCTCGAGTAATGGGCCTCCTCCAGAATATCTCTCTTCAAACTAGGATCATCGGGTACGCAAACTCGGTCTCCAAATCTGATGGTACCATCCTCATGCACTCGGAACTGAGATATCTCTCCTTCTTGAAGTTTAGCACAGATTTCTTGCAATTTGGGGTCCTCCATCTGAGTCTCTTTGATCCTCTGCAGCAAATTCGGTCGAATGTGCATGTTGGCCGACTAACCCCGAGTTTGCGTGACAACCTTCAACCTCGAACCTTCTCATCTCTTCCGTAGTGGTTTCTCGCTCACCAAACCAGCGGCGGTTCCATAATTATGTCTCCGCCGTCTGCATCGACCCACTACATCGGGCTTTGCTCGGATGATAGTGAACACTAAGGTCATAGTCCTTGATCGGCTCCAACCACCGCCTTTGCCCTCATGTTCACTCTTTCGAGTGAAGATGTACTTTTAGACTCTTATGAGTCCGTGTACACTTCACAAGACTCTCCGTATGAGAAATGCCTCCGATCTTCAACAAGAAAACAATCGACGCCAACTCTAGATCATGAGTGGGGTAATTCTCCTCATGGGCTTCAACCGCCTTTGAAGCATAGGCAATAACTCGACCATTCTGCATCATAACACACCCCAAGCCTGTCTTACAAGCATCACTGTAGATCACATATCCACAACCACTTTCTGGCAAGGCAAGGATTGGTGCAGATACGAGCCTATGCTTCAACTCCATGAAACACTGCTCGCAAGCTTCAGTCCAAGTAAAACGGGTACCCTTTCTGGTCAGTCTCGTCAAAGGTGCTGCTAGACGAGAAAAGTCCTGCACAAACCTCCGATAGTAGCCAGCTAAACCGAGAAAACTCCGAATCTCCCTGACTGCGTTTCGGTCTCTTCTAGTCCACGTATCGCTTCCACCTTCTTGGGATCCACGTAAACACCATCTTTTGCTCGATGACGTGGCCCAGGAAAGCCACACTATCGAGCCAGAAGTCGCACTTGGAAAATTTGGCATACAGCCCATGATGTCTCAGGTGTCTCCAAAGACTCAACCTCAAGTGCTCCACGTGTCACGCTTGCTCAGCGAGTAAAATCAAGATGTCATCAATGAATACAACCACAAATCGATCCAAGTAGTGTCGAAACACCCTGTTCATCAAATCCATGAATATCGCGGGCGTCTCACGACCAAACGACATCACCGAAACTCATAGTGACCATACTGCATGCGGAAAGCACTCTTCGGGACGCCCTCGCCCCGATTCAACTCGATGATATCCAGATCGCAGATCAATCTTTGGAGAAGACTTGAGCCCTTGCAACCGGGTCCAGAGATCATCAATCCCTCGGCAAAGGGTATTTATTCTTGACCGTCACCTTGTTTAACCTCACTGGTAGTCAATACACACTCGTAGATCCATCCTTCTTCTGACAAATCAAAGACCAGGGCTCCCTAAGGCTGACATGTCTTGGCCGGATAAACCCTTTTCTCCAATGGGGCCCTCCAGCTTGCTTCTTCGGGCCTCCTTCAACTCACCGGTGCCATCCGGTGATGGTGCCTTAGATAAAGGAGTCAGGCTCGAGCCGATCGATGGCAAACCCACCTCTCACATGGAGGTAGCCCGGAAGATCCTCGTGGAAAACATCGTAGAACTCGACGACAATGTACATCTCACATCGAGCATCCGGCAAGCGAGTGGCTTCCAGACAGAGGCTAAAAGCCAACGCAACCACCGCACGAGCAAATTTTCCGAGCTTTGCAAAGAAGAGATCTCTCGAGCTAGGGTGTACCCCTTACTGCCACTAAAGGTGAATTCCTCCCGTCAGAAAAATGCAAATGCACCTTCTTTCTCGCGACACCCACTACAAATAACACCGAGGAAAGCTACCCATACCGAAAATGATGTCGTAGTCTCAGCCCATCAGTGCAAAATCGCTAAAAGCTCACGCCCTTCAATGACAACAGAACAAGCTGGTGCTAACCGATTAACGGTCCTCACCGCGCCAACAGGAGTGGCAACACATAGAACATGCAACAAATCCACAACATGCGTAGAATTCTCAGTGAGCAAAAGAAGACGATACAAAAGAATGCGTAGCACCAGGATCAAACAAAGAACAAGCATAGCGGTGAAACGTATCGAAAACGATACCGCAATAACGCCGGGATGCCTCAAAGATCCTCCCTGTCAAAGCAAATACTCGCTCGAGTAATCGCCTACCACGGCCCATTGGATCGGGAAGAGGAAGAAGGTCGGGTCTCGTTATAGGCGCCTTTCCCGCCTACCCTCGAGGCACTCGACTGATCGCCTCGAGCGCCCGGTGTCGTGACCCGTCACGACGATCCGGGCCGCCGGACAGTGCACTCACGAGTCATGTCGCCTCCCCGGAGCCAAGGCGACTCGGGCAAACTCGAGCAACCAAGTGGTCCATACTACCACACCGAGTAACATGCGGGCCAAGGCTCAGGGCACCTGCCCGAGAATGGCTCCCTCCACAAGTAGGACACCGAGTCACTCGGGTCACACCGCCAAAAGATCTCCCCGCCTCCCGTAACTCGATGATCGAACTCGGGGTCTCACTATACGGCCGCGACCGTGCTTTCCTCTAGAACGCCTGAGCTACCCCTGAAGACTCGACTCTTCCGAGGGTTCGCGGGCGGGTGCTCGTGTGGTTTCCCTCGGTCCCGCCTCCTCGCCAGTGATCTCTGTGTTCTTAGCAACATCGATAATCTCAAGAAATGTCTCGTTCGAGAATGGTACAACGGTCTACGGATGCGTCTTCGCCATCCACTAAACGCCCAGACTGGCCGCCTCATCCGACACTAAGGTCAAGCTAAAATCGCGATGCACTCATCAAACTCGGCCTCATACTCTCCACACTCAAGGACCCCCGCTCTGCACTAAGGAACCGCCTCCATCCGCGGCCGCCGGGCTCAAGGGAAATATTTGTCGAGAAAACTTTTCGAATCGCCTCCTGTGTCCCGGCGGAACTCTCCCTCGAGGCGTAGTTCATTCTCAAACCATCACACGACTGCCCCGCAAAGATGAAAGTAGCCAACCCGACTTTGTCTCTATTCGGCAATCGCGATAGCTCTAAGGTCCTTCTATCCGACCGACCCAATAACTGCCACCGCCGGGTCAGCGGTCCCCGAGAACTCGCAAAGGTGTGTGCCTGTCGAACTCGCCGATAAGTCTCGCTTACCTTTAGAAGTATGTCACCGACGCCAAGACGCAAAGTAAAGAACATCATCTCCCTCATGATGCTTTGGGTCACAGGGACGCAGGATTCGGTAGCTCTTCCCGCTGCATTTCCTCATCCGAGCAGTTCAGGGGCCTCCCGCCTCCGCCAGTACGGGCTCCCGGGCTGGTCATAGGTGTCCTCTCATGAGGTCGCCTCACCCTCTAGGCATGATTCTCGCAATTTAAAAAGATGTATGTAACTTTAGAACAAAAGCTACACTCACCCAACCCACCTCTAATCTAACTCCTCAAAGATAGATAAAGTTTAAATCAAGAGGGTGACGCCTTTCAACAATGGCTCGATACCACTTTAACTGCCACGCCCCACACTCCAAATGCCCATGGATGATCAGGCCACATCCATTGCGACCGGGTCCCACCGGTGCAAGGCCTCGATTTGACCTCGGTCGTAGTCAACCCTAACAAATGATAAAAATATAAAACAAAAGCACAAATGGAATACGTAAACCTCGAATACTACAAGTATAGGCTTTAGAAGCCCCTACAGTAACTCAAATACACCCTAACAGCTTCAAAAACATAGACATAGCAGTAGTACACAAGTCTTACACTCACATGAAAAGGGTAATATGTAAATACTAATAGAGTAGGCACACGACTCCCAGACACTTCGATCCTAGCCTTGATCTTCTCCGCGAGAACAGACTCACAGAGTGCATGAGCCACAAGTGCCAAAGAGGATCGCAGTAAACACGTATAAAGCTGGATGTTGCAAAAATAATAGATCATAAATTCTACGTAACGCGTAATATAGACATAATCCAAAAATACAAAAATACGCAGTAAAATACATATACATCTCCTCGCTAATAACAGAATCAATAGCGAGATCGATCATCGACTGTGAAGTCGGAATGTATCAGTAGTATCACAAACTAGCCGGATCTTCGACTCAGCAATGGAGGGTAGCGCTACTACGTAAAAACATGTGCACATGGCTAGGACTTACTCCTCCTAGTCAAGCGAGCCAGAATGGAGATGTACAAAAACCGTAAAAATACGGAATACGTATATAAATACTAATTAAATGATGCAAATAAATAAATAAATAAATAACAAGCAAGTAAATGAGTAATTAAACCAAACTATAAAAATTAAGGAAATAACTTAAATATATAATAATTTGTCGAGTACGAAATTTTAGCGAGTGAGAGCCCTACCCGCTCCAAGCTAGCAGTAGTTGTCCACTCAAATTCCCGCGAACTAAGGCTCGCTACCAAAAATCTAACCAACAAAAGCTATACTTAGAATTTAGTTTTGGGTCGGGCCTATCTACAACTAAGGTCCAAGAAAGAATTTACAATTATTGCAAGATAAGACAAGCATACCAAATACCCTATGTCTATAAATAATAACTCGATATGCGTAGTTCAAGGGTGGCAATTAAAGTCCCAAACTATCAAAAAAATACAACATATATGACTATGTAAATATTCACATAAATGAGACGTATTAATCATGCTTCTAGAAGCCACAAACAAGTGCACGTAACTCACAAAGTGAAGATAATTAAGCAAATAGAAATTCCGTAAAACATGCTTACAAGTGCTTGAAAAATATAAAAACTAGGTTTAGATGATGTTAATACCAACAATGGCCTATAACAAAGCACTTTAGGGTCTAGAAAGTCTTAGAGGATTAAATAATACAAATCAAAGTCTCATGCAAAACCAACCTCACATAATGACCAGCTTTTAAAACACCATTAAAGTTAAATTAAGGACATCATATCAATGAATAAAGTAACACAAACCAAACAAACCCCCAAGTTTAGACAAAGATTCCAAATAAACTAAAGCATCAGTCGCTACCATCACAATTAAATACATAACAAAACTAATAAGCTATCAAGATAAGATTACAAGAAGTCAAGCTTTAAACCAAGGTGTGAATAAAATCAAGAACCTCGAATCTAATGGTCAGCACACTCAAAGCTCCAAATTGCAAGCATGAAAGTCTGTCCTTAAAATAGCTAAGCAAGGATCTAAACAACAACAACCAAGGTTTACACTCACTTACAACATTAACAAAGCTAAAACAAGGATTTAGAAGACACGTGAATGAGAATCCGAGAACTCAACTTAGTTTGCGTACTTTAACATCACCACAGCTTACAGTTCTCTACTAAAATTAAGGGGGTTTAAAACTAACAAAAACAATAAAATACTCAATCTTTTTAATAGAATAAAAATCATCAAAAAGGTTAAGGTCCCATGCCTTACCATTTACACATACAAGATACAAATAAACACATATACTCACAAAGCATGATTATCAAATGAAACCCTCCAAAGTTTAAGCATGTTGCAAAAAGATTAACCAAACTCGAACACAAACAACAACAGTTAAGCTTCAAGGATGCAAGAACTAAGCTTTAAGCTTATAAGAATTCCAACAAGATTAGTATTCTTCTAAACAAAAGGTTAGGGTGCAGGCCACAACAAGGCATGGAAGCAACACAACAACCCACAAGAACACTCACAAACCAAGCATAGAAGGGGATCTAACAAGAAGCTTCAACCACAAACACCCTAGATGCTAACCCAAGCTTGAAGAAGAGAGAACGGTGAGTCTTCACCTCCTCGCGCCGAACTCAAGCAATGCGATCCCGAGCTCCCTCCTCACTACCGGCTTCTTCAAACCTAAGTTCAAAGGAAGCTTGCCACCTCTTCAAATCCCGAACTCAAAGAAAGGCTGCTAAATAGAGGAAGGAGGAGAAGAAGATGAGGAAGAGGAAGAGTGCCTCCCACCAACCATGACAAGACCGAAGCTTCACGGGGAGAAGGAGCCAGCTGGGTGAGAATCAAGTTTGCAGAGCAACAGTGTCAGGAATCCCCATAACTAGTCAAACAGTCAAAGGGAAGTAGGAATGTCTCTGGTCAACCTGGTCAACATGACCAAGGTTGCAAACATTACATCACTTTCCTCCTTTTCCTTCTCAGTGAAGGACTCCTTGTCATCATTAGAACACAATGCTTCCTTCTCGGCTTGCCATGACATCTTTTAAGCACTGAGATCCGTCTCTCTTCTCCCTTCTCCAAAGGCTTAGTGTTTTTAATCAAACTCTTCATCATCAGATAAGAAAAGCTTGGCATCTTTCTCATGGAGAGCAGGGTCCTGCATCTTAATGCGAACAAGAGCATCATAGAACTTGAGGTCCTTACTGAGTCACCAGTGAGCTCCCTCACCATCCTCTGATTCATTGAAATCCCTCATCGTCATCTGAGGAGGAGGAAGACGGTTTTGGCCACGCCACGGGCCTTGAGCTCTTCCAGCCGGTGAATGGGCGGCACGGCGCTTGTTAAGCTCCGAATCGGCGGGCTCCAGCACCGTCGAAGAGATTGATAACCGTTGACGAGAGAGAGAGAGAGAGAGAGAGAGAGGATGACATGATATAGGAGTGCAAACGAGAGCGTATTGAGCTCCGCCACCGAACTGGTTTTTGAGCGGGGTGGCAAAGCTCGAGCCCGGCTCGTGCGGCGCCGATCTTTTGGCGTTGATGAATGGATGTCGAAGTTACCGAACGGTGGTAGCCGCTGAAGAGGAGGAAGAGAAGCAGCAGTAGGCATGGTTGAGCACAAGGTTCCGAGAAAGGATAGAGATGATCTCAAGATATGTATCACGATATTCTCAGCCCATTGGAAGGAGCTCCACACCGCTGTCGTCGTCTTTGTCGCCGATCAGATTCAGGGTTTTGGCGGAGAAGATGATGAAAGAGAAGAGAAAAATTGACAGCGTTCTAGTTTTCGCCAACGGGGAAGAAAGAGAGCATGAAGGAGGAAAAAGAGGAAAAAGCATGCATGTACGTGCCTTTTCTTCTTTTAAAATGCATGAGAGAATTATCAAATGGTGGGACCCATTGCATGGCTTTTTATGCATGAGAGATGGATCATAGCCATGCATTCAAAAAATTATTAAAAGGTGGAGCCCAGCGCATGTAAAGGCATGGATGCATCATATTTATCATGCAAAAATAAAGTTTATTACCATTATGTCTTTTTATTACTATTATTTTTAAAGAGAAATGTGATACTTTTTTTCTCTTACAGATCGACCTTCTCCCGATCTCCTTGTCTTCTCTCCTTCTCACTTTTCTTCAAAAACCCTTTGTCTTTTTCTATTTTCCTTCAGCCTCTATTCTTGTCTCTCTTCTTTTTTTCTTCTTTTTTTCTCTCCTCTTTTTTTCTTCGCTCTTTTCAAAAAAATCCTTAATATCCCCCAGAAAATCCTTAATATCCCCCAGATCGACCTTTTTTTCAAAAAAATTTGAATTCAAACTTTTCCGATTCTTATCCTTAATCTCCTCCTTTTTCAAATAGTCAGTAAACTATAGGGGTATTTCTGCTCTTGCTACTAACCTTTAAAAATTTCTATTTGAGCTATTAAACTTTAGTTTCACTTCCAATCAAGTCAATAGAGAGAACACTGTTAACAACGTCATGATGTGGCAAGCAATGTCACATGCTTAATCTCCTCCTTTTTCAAATAGTCAGTAAACTATAGGGGTATTTCTGTCTTGGTTACTAACCTTTAAAAATTTCTATTTGGGTTACTAAACTTTAGTTTCACTCCAATTAAGTCAATAGAGAGAACGCTGTTAACAACGTCCTGATGTGGCAAGCAATGTCACATGCTTTTTTCCATTCCACTAAAGTTCAGTGATCTAAATAAAAATTTTTTAAAGTTCAAATGACCAAAATAGGAATAACCTCATAGTTTAGTGACTATTTGTGTGGTTTATCCTTAATTTTTTTTGGGTAAATGACCTAAATGGTCACTAAGCTATGTGTCAATTCCTATTTTGGTCACTAAAGTAAAAAAAATTGTATTTAAGTCACTAAACTTATGAATTCATTCCAATATGGTTACCGGCTAGCATCACGACTAATCTAAGAATCTCGACTCGCTCCGCCATCTCATCACGACAATTAACCGACAGCAAGGCTACTGGGTCAAGAAGTCTTATCTTCTTCTTCTTTTTCTTTTTCAAGCAACACCGCCTTTACTAAAAGCCAAGCACAAACTTACAATGGTGTCGTGAGATCCAAGTCTCATCCTCAAAACTCTCATTTTCTTCCTCACAATCCTCTACTGATCTTTCCAACGCACCACCCTTCCACTCCCTCAAGGCCCAAAAGGCTACCCAATCCTTGGCGCACACCTACTCATCGGCCAAGAACAACACATCTTCCTCGCCAACCTCGCCAAGCTTTATGATCCCCTGATGCACCTCAAGATCAGCAACAGCCACGTCATCGTCATCTCCTCATCCTCCACTACCTGCTCTTTCTTCACAACCTTTGACCTCCAATTTGCCAACCACCCTGGCAAAGTCATCAGTGCCAAATACATCAGATACAACCACAACAACATGTCCTTCTCTAACTACAATCCAAAGTGAAAGCTCTTCCGCCGGCCTACCATCCTCCATATACTAGGCGCCAAAGCCATGTCGACTTAGTTTGACATCCGCCGTGATGAGATCCACCAAATGCTCCACCATGCATGAGTCCAAACGCAATGTGGATACCCTCATTAGTGTACTCGAAATCTTGATTTGTGCCACCACCAACATCATTGGCCGAGTCATGTTAAGCCAAAGAGTGTTTAACGGTTAGACCCAAAGTTGGGGTCGTACAAAGTGTTGTTGAAGAAGTTCATGATTGGTGGGGGATGTTTAATGTTGGGGATTTTCGTAGCTCTACCGTTACATGGATGGACTTGTAGGATTTAGGCTAAGTTGAAGAGGGTAAGGAGATGATGGTTTTCCCATCATCAACAACTTCCAAAAAAATACAACTTCAACATCTTTACCATCTTCAACATTGATAAATACATATCTTTTGAAAAACTTCAACTTCACCATCTTTTACCATCTTTTAGCATTGAAAAATACAACCGCTCCACCATCTTCAGCATCTTCATGCCATCTGAATTCACCATCTTCACCATCTTCAAAGTTTTCACCATCTCCACAATGATTCTGACATAAGAAATAAGGAAGATTTAGAATTTCCAATGCTTGACTGAAAGTGGAGAAAGGGCATAGATCAAGGCGCCAAAAAAGAGAGAGAAGACTTCTTCAACACCGTGGCATTGCTAACGTGAGTTAACCCCCGATGACATGGCGGAGCCAAGTCAAATCGCCGCTAATGTCGTGAGGCGATGGTGACCACATTGGAAGGAACTCATAAGTTTAGCGACTGAGTAGTAATTTTTACTTCAGTGACCAAAATAGGAATTGGTGCATAGTTCAATGACCATTTAGGTCATTTACCCTATTATATATATATATTTATTATTATTTTTATTAGTATAATTTCCCTCCTTTTTATTATTATTATTTTTTTAATTTCAAACCACATTTTTCAATCAATTTATATATCTTCAAATATATATATATATATATATATATATATATATATATATATATATATATATATTCTCTCTTCTTTTTATATCATTATTATTTTTCATTTAACCCCCTACTTTTTATTTGGAATAGGATAATGGCCCTTTTTCTTCTTTGGTCCCTATTCAAGTAGGAGAAGAGGGTTTATCATTATCATTCTTTTTATTTATCTGTTTGATTTTTAATTCGTAGTAGGACACCAAATTTCTATGGGAATTAGAAATGAAAAATTTCTATATAAACAATTATAAAATTAACAATAAACCAATTTAATTTAGCATAAAAATTAATTTTGTGTTTTATATGAAATACTTATAATTGCATGAACATTATCTATTAATAAAGAAGAGCAAGTAAAACTATTATTCATTAATTATTAATTATTTAAATTTAAATATTAGAAAATTAAAAATAAACCAATTTAATTTAACATAAAAATTAATTTTTTTATTTTTATAAGAAATACTATAATTTCATTAATTTATATAATGAACATTATTAGTTATTATAGAAGAGCAAGTAAAACAATTATTCATTAAATATTTATTATTTAAATTCAAATATTAGAAAACTAACAATAAACCAATAAATTTTAATATAAAAAATTAATTTTCTATTTTTATATGAAATAATTATAATTTCATTAATTTATATAATGACATTATCCATTAATAACGTGCATTTTTTTAAATAGGCATATCAAATATATTATAATCCAATCTTAAAAGTAATTTGAAAAATAATTAAAATCAAATATTTATTTACCAAAAAAATCAAATATTTCTTTTTAAATGGTAGTAAGAATGTTAATTTTTTAAACATTTATTTCAAGAATTGTTTATCTTAAACCAATTGTTCAAATAAAAAAAAAGTATATGTTACAAATTAATTTATATAAAATAATAAGTTAATTAATTTTCATAAATTTGTAAATTAATTGATTAATTTATATATCCAATTGATCTTCATTTGCATCTTATTTTTACGGATGTACTTATAATTTATAGAGTAAATTATCATGATATTATTTTTTTATATTTGTTTTATAATGTTTAGTTTTAAATTAATCATTATTCTTAATATATACCTCAAATTCAATTATGATAATATTATTATAATTAAGTCATGCTCTACTAAGTATAAATATAAAAATTAGATAAAATTCAAAGTAATATATAGTTCTACCAACGGAATGATATCTGTCAATGAATCTCTGATCTATTCTAACACTTTTTAAAGGTCTGCTGGTATAGATAATCTATAGCCAATACATTTCACCATTGCTATAGATAAGTATAAGTATAGAGAAGTAGTTATACCAACGGAACAATATCCATAAACAAATGCCATATTTATGTTGATCAAGTTGAATGTTCCGCTGGTATCGATAGTTTATACCTATATATTTGATTGTCACTATAGATAAAAATCACTATACAATAATATCTATACCAACAAAACAAAATCTATTAGTAAATATCTTATATATTGTGATAATTTTAAAGTATTATCGGTAAAAAAACAATCTATAGCTACGGAATTTAATCACTATTATAGAAAAGTGTCAATATATGGCAATTTTTGTAATGCAAACACTCATAGTTTTTTGCGTAAGAGTATATATTGGTCACAAAAGTTCACAGTGTTTTGCGATGAGTATTTGTGTTGGTCACAAACAATTATAGTTTTTGCAACGTTATTTGGATTGGTAGCAAAAGATAATAGTTTTTGCGATAAGTGCATTTGGTTGTCGCCAAAGCTAATAGTTTTTGTGACGGGTGCATTTTGTTGTCACCAAAGCTCATGGTTTTAGCAACAATTATATGTGTTGTTGCAAAAAGTTTATAGTTTTTTGCGATAGATATTTGTCCCCGGTCACAAATTGTAATGGTTTTTGCAATGGTTGTATGTGTTGGTCGCAAAAGCATATAGTTGTTGCACGGGTATTTGAGTTTGTAAAGATTTTTAATGGTCTCAGCTTATTTTGTGACGCTTATTTGAAGCCAGCCACAAAACATTTGTCGGAAAACATGTTTTTTTCTTGTAGTGTGTGAGTCGACTTGGCAAGGGATGTCGACATTGAAATTTTGGCAACCACGTAGGCTATTGGGGCCATGATTTCTTGGTGGTTTCCGTGAAAAATAAATAATAATTGAGTGGCTATTTTGATATATTTTAAAATTGGGTGACCAATTAGATAATAAGGTAAATTTTGGCAACTCACTCAAAAATTTACCCCACTCTATGATGTGTAACCCATAGGGTAAACCACACAAATAGTCACTAAACTATAGGGCTATTCCTATTTTGGTCACTAAACTTTAAAAAATTCTATTTAGGTCACTAAATTTTAATTTTACTCCAATCAAGTCACTAGCGAGAACGCCGTTAACCCAAGCGCCCCGACGCAGTAGCCATGTCACATGTTTTTGTCTCGTCACTAAAGTTCAGTGACCTAAATAGAAATTTATTAAAAGTTAAGGACAAAAATAGAATAACTCTATAATTTAGTGACTCGATGGTTTACCCTAATTTTTTTCCGTGTTTTTGTTATGATTGTAGATTAAATTTTTGTAAAATGTATTTGTAAATGCATGAAACAATATAAAACATTCAATAAATCAATTGTTGAATGTTCAAAAATAACATTCACAAAATACAAATCATAGAAGAGATGTAAACTATTAATTATGTATTGAAATGACATTCAACAGTAGTTTACATCTCTTCTATGATTAGTAGTTTACATCTTTTCTATCATTGTGTGTTGTGAATGTCATTTTTGAACATTCAACAGTTGATTTATTGAATGTATATATTGTTTCATGCATTTACAAATATATCTTTACAAGAAAAATTACATCTACAATTACAACAAAAACCTGAAAAAAAAAAAGTTAAATCACACAAATAGTCACTAAACTATAGAGTTATTCCTATTTTGGTCACTTAACTTTAATAAATTTATATTTAGGTCACTGAACTTTAGTGACGTGGCAAAAACATGTGATATGGCTTGTCACGCCGTAACGCCGCTAGCGGCGTCTCGCTAGTGACTTTGATTGGAAGTAAAATTAAATTTAGTGACCCAAATAGAATTTTTAAAGTTCAAAGGACCAAAAACAGAATAACCCCTATAGTTTAGTGACTATTTGTGTGGTTTACCCTAACCCATATATGGTTCTCCAACCCATCTTCACAGTCTATACCCCTTTTTGGGCTTTGTCAATCACTTTAATAGCAACAAAGAAGCAAACTCCAAATATATTAATGAATATGTAGTAAAAGGAGAACAAGCTTCCAGATATTTTTATTAAACTAGTAGAATACATTTATATTACTAACATAAATTAATTTTTGCATAATTCATATACTAAAATTACATTTGATTTAAAAATTTTCAAACAACAATTATCTTAAAAGATATTGATGAAAAAACTCTGTAATTTCTTTTATTAAGATATATATATATATATTTGGTAAAATCAACCAAAGTATATTAATAAAGCTCAAACAATTACACAAAAACAAGCTTATCCAAGCTAATCCGCATAACAACTCACCCGACAACCCAAACCTATTAAAAGAAACACTAATAACAAGGCCTAACAATCATTATTACACCTCTACTTCAATACCACCTTAAGATCCAAAACACCAATCAAAGAACTCCAAAACAACTCAACACATCTACTACACATGGAAAGTAAAAAGAGAGAAAGCCAAACAAAATATTATTCCTTGCAGCTTGTCTTCCACTAAAGCTTTTCCTCAAATCAGACTTAAATCTTTGCAACCCAATGACCATCAACAAGACATTATAACTACCAAGTCATTAAGCCTTAGTAATGTAAAAGAAAATAGCCTTTTCATAGTATTACACCTGTTTTCCACTGACTTCTCCCCAATCAAATTGAAACTTCTCAACCAATGATCAAACAACCACCAAAGTTATAATCGCCTCCATTGAAACTCCATCTCCAAATCAACCCTTCTAAAATGAAATAGATTGTTTCATTAATCAAAACACCACATTAATAATTACTTTAAGGCTAAATCTTTCCATTCCACGCACTGTAAATAGTCATCATAGTATTCAAGTGCTTAATTTTCCATTTCCCAAAAACTAAACAGTATCACATCATCTCAAACTCCTTTGCTCCCTTGTATTAGAACCAGTAAACCACCTCATTAGAGGTGAATTTTTATCCTCTCCTTTTTTGACTTGGCCTAGATGTTTCATTTTTACCATCTCCTTGATTTGCTCAAATATCTACTCCACATTAACCATTTGATTTTGAAAAATAACATAATTTCTTGCCTTCCATATTATGTAAACACTCGCAGCTGCAGTGCCTTTCGCCTCATCTTGCTAACAATGATTTCCCACCTGCCTTCCTTGTAAACCAACTAATTTCCCTTGTCCAAGAAAAAGGTCTTCTATCCACATTACATGCCCAAAGAACTTTGGTCCATATTGACCTTGAAATTCGGCAATAAAAAATAAGTGATCTATCTCTTCTCGAGCTTCATTACATAGCACACATATGTCTGTCTCTCATAATCTTCCAATGATGAAGTTTATCTCTTTGTTAAGAGCCTTTTTATGTAAAGCTAACCAGAATATAAAAGAGTGCCTTGAATGTTACTAGCGGCACTGCACAAGTTTTTGCCCTAACTAATATTCTCTTGTGGTTGTAATAGGAAGTCATACACCTTCTTCACTACTCGAATCTACCTCTGTTCCAAATTCCAAAGATATATACAGTGGTATGCCTTCAGCTATTAGCAATATGATAATTAAGAAATATCATGATTTCAACCATAGTGCTATTCCATCTTCATGGTAACCTCCAACAACCATTCCCGCCAAAGTCACCGACAACATGCCTCCTTGGATATATATGGTTCTCTAAGTCAATCCTGGGAATAAATCTACTATTGATGAACCATTGCACCAAGGATCAAACCAAAAGGAAAACTTCTTTCCATCACCTAGCTGATAAGTAATTATCCGCTGCAATCTTCCCTCAATTTCAAAGAAGTTCCTCCAATTCCAACTATCATCGTGTAATTCCCCAAAACTCAAACTTCTTCAACTTAATTTTGGTAACGATTGCCCACAAAAGTTTCTTGCTCGCTATCAATATTTCAAATATGTTTGACTTGTATCTGGCTTTATTTCATAGAGATACATCTTTAATTCTCAATCCACCTTTTGATTTATCTCCGAGAAACCTGTAGTCCACTGCCACCAAACTCCATTTGAAGAGTCATGCTTGATCCATGCCATAGCAGTTTCCTGATAATTTCTCTACTTTTACAAACAATCTTAGTGATAAAACCGAGCACCAAGATACATGTAAACTAGATAAACTCAATTCACTAATTGTGTTCTCTTCCAAAGATAAGAAAGGGATTTTCCAGCCCAATTTGAATTTCTTGTTGTGATTTTTGATATCAACTCCATGCAATGATCTTTATTTAATTTTGTTGAAAATTAGCAGGTAGACCTGTGTATTTGACTAGCAAAGATCCTTCTTGAAACTTAGTTCCAAAGCAGAATTTGTGTTATGATCTCTGTTCCACACCGTAAAACTTCACTCTTCTCGCAGACGGCATAAGTCCAGATACTCTGAGAAATGCACCAGAGTCCTGCTTGATCATCTTGATTGAGTTTATATTCCCATTTGCAAAAACACAAAAAGGTCATCCGCGAAAGCATATGACATAAACTCCAGTCTCTCATGGGAGCCTGAAAAAGATAAAACCATTCTTGACCATCTTATTAAAAAGGTCTAGTCAAGTACTCCATGCAAGAGAATAAACAAAAGTGGTGATATCGATCACCTTTGCCTCAATCCAATTTTCCCCGTGGAAATACCTTCCAACTCGCTTTATTAATCATGATAGAAAATATAGTTCATCTGACGTAACCATGATCAACTTAATAAAGTGCTCAGGAACCGAAAAGCCAATAGGACCCCTTCCAAAAATCATAAGAGACCGAGTCATATGCCTTTGTAAATCAATTTTCATGGCACAACAATTCAGCTTTTATTCTCGTGGATATCCTCCTCGAGGAGATCATGTGTCAAGAGACACATTGTCCGGAAATTATTCTTCCCGGATAAATGCATTGATTTGGATGAATAACGCTCATTCAAGATTTCGGCCTCTTCGTACTCAGATTTTAGATATCAATTTCAGGTGACGACATTACTAACAAGCATTAGGTCTATAATCAGTGATCATCTTCGGACTATCCACTTTTGGGTAAGGAGTATAATGGTAGAAGCTGAATTTTGCTTGTGTAGCATCTTCCTCTTAAGATCTCACTAGCATTACAAAATTTCCTTGCCCACTCGCTGGTCCAAGTTTCTCTACAATCGTGTATATAGCCATCAGCACTGCGGGCTCTTGTCATCTTCTTGCATATTCCACGTAAAGCCTCCCTTATTTCACCTCCATCACCATACTGTGAGATGAATCTTAGCTCGTCAAGGTACACAAATCCATGTCTTTGAAATTCAGATATATCAATGATCCCATTTCTATTTTGATCGGGTACCCAAGAAATTTTGTAATAATCCGTAATTTCAGATATGATAATATCCTCGACGATAGCAAACTTCCCCATTGGCACAAAAGAATAAGTCATGTATTGAATTCTAGCTTTCCGGCGTTGTGGGACTATCCTCTAAGATTAGAGTTCTCGTCACCACCGAATCCAATTACATCTTGATTTTTGTTTAAGTAAACTCTCTTCCCATTTAATCAAATTCTTGCAACCGAATCATTGCTTTCTCCTCATGATGAATTTCCACATTAAAAAGGACGTGAATAGCAATCTCCCTCGACTTTTCTCGAGATTATTCCTACATTCTGAAATTCTCCCAGTTATATTTTCTAAAATCCTTCCCGATCACTCTTCTCAACCTCGCCTCGAAGCGAATTTGAGTGCTACACTACATGCATTACCACACCCTCCTCGATAGGTGTGTGTTCATATTCTTTGAACTGTATTGAGAAAAACTGGATGCTCATCACTGTGATATTTTAAGAATTTAAAGCGGTACCTTTTATATTCTTTCTTTGATTTGTAAGTGTCAACTAATCAAAACCACACAGGATCTTCCCATATATTAGAATCCGGCCATAAACACATATAGGTCTCTTTCCAATCTTGAATACCATATCTCAGATTTGCAGAAAACACCAATCCAACTTTCTAAAGATTCTCTTTTTATCGCCCTCTTTGATAATTAATAGTCCAAGTGAATCTAGGACCACTATACTGCACCTCCACAAGCTCTAGATTCAAAATCCAGCTTTGAAACTCATTCATACAGCAAATTCATTAATAGGATTACCACCAATCTTTGTCTCTGCATGCTACATACACCGTGATCAAAATCTTCCCTTGAATCAACCAAGGTCTCGCACAACCGGTTACCACTCGTTACCTTCCATAGCTCCCTTCCTAGCCAAAGAATTGTAAAGACCCATACACGCATGTCCTCATAAAACTAGGATTCCTTTAGTAATCATGCAATGAATAAACTGACACGAACCTCGTAACCCTTTAAACATGTTAGACTGTATCATATAAGACCCAAATTCTTCCTTGATCATTCATCACATAGCTTGTGAACCAAATCTAATTACTCAAATTAAGTTTACCCCATACCTCAAACATATTCTCCTTCTCTAATTCTTGTTTCCGTGTAACCTCCCATAACATCAAATTTGTATTTTGCAATCATTGCTTAACTTGATGTTTTTAGAGGCTATTAAGCCCCAATATTCCATGACAAAAATCATTCTTCAAAGACTTTTGCAGGTTAGCATTCTCGCTTCCTACTCATCTCTGCAAACATTTTATTCCAAATTGTTCTTGAGAACAATTCTTGTCACCACCCTCAGTCTAAAATACCAAAACTCGGCACAAATTAGCTCTATATGATTCAACTACTATGCTTTTCATACTTCAGTTTTCCATTGTGATTGTGTAATAATTGTAGTTTAGCTTGAATCCTAGCAAAAACACCCTCCCACTTTTAGTATTTGTATTCACCATCATTTGATCTTTCTTTTGATAATTTGACTCAGCCGATCATTCATTTGAAATCACTTCCTTCCCTTTGACAATATTCTTCCATTGTTCCTGCATAAACGCCTTTGAGGTAACTATCGATAACCGGGTCAAAGATATAATAAAGTATTGGCATTCAAATTCTTCTTCCTCATGTGTTCCAATATTTT
>NW_024088366.1:0-49193 GCF_009730915.1 Dioscorea cayenensis subsp. rotundata
TAGGCAAGAATCCAACCAACGCCTTTGAGCAAGGCAAAGCAAGCACCTTACCAACCACACTAAAATTTATTTGTGTTTTTCTCTAAAAACAAATAATAAAAAGAAAACCACAAGTGATTTTTTAAAAAATTTAAAAAAATTAATATATTGAAAGAATTTGAGACAACTCAAAATACTTCAAAATAGCTTCAAAAAAGATGAATTGAGGGGCTTGTACGTAATTTGTTTCCCCATCAAATTAAATTATCAACGCATCTTCTTGAATATAAGAGAAATTAAAGCCAACACAATTCTATTACTTTGGATCAAAGTTGTCACCGACTTACCTATTTGCCACCAATGAGATTTGCCTCGGCTTTGGCTTTGGTGTCAAACTCTCAAGGGTGGTTGTTATTGTATTGAATATGTTGTTAGCGAAGAAGAAAGAAATCACTTATTTCAAGGCTTTCCATCTCATGTTTCTTGTAATAAAACTTATGCACACTTCTAATTATCCATTAAAACTTGCATTTTAATGTTTAATAGTGACAATTAGGAACTTGTTGTGTCCAGTTTATTTTCACTTGCATTTAATGTGAGTGACAATTAGGACACGCAAAAAAAAATGAAAAGAATGTAGCATGAATTTTTATTATCTTGCCACCATTCAAGGCATTAAGGTTTATATTCATGTTAATGTTCTTAGTGAATCAAAAGGTAGTGTATATGTAAAGCCAATGCCCAATAATTATCTATGTATATATTTCGAAAAGTTCATTAATAAAAAGTTAAAGCTCAAGTGGTTAGGCCTTTATTTATTTATTATTTTTATTTTATTAGGAGTTCATGGGTTCGTGTTTTTAAAAATATTTTTTCAAAGTTTTTAAAAATAATCAAATCATCAAGTTCTACCGGGATCAACTTTCCGATGAGTTGACCAACCCCGAGTTGATTTGCTAAGTCACTAGTTAGGAATAGGAATGTCAATGGGGGCAGGGATTCACTAGGGGATATATTCCCCAGGTTCGGCCCCGAATTTCTAAATCTATCCTTGACCCCGCCCCAAACCCGAATCTAGGGAATTTTTTTCATGTCCCTCGTCCCCCACGGGATTTTCGAGTTCGAGGATTTCCAGAGCCCGACTAATAAATTAAAATATTATTATTATTTAAAATAAAATTTATAAAATATTTGCTAAAAATACTATAAGAAATTTTAATAATTGAGAAACTCATTTACAAATATGAGAGTTGACATGTTAAAAGCCTAACATAAAATACCAACATATATATATATATATATATATACATATATACACATTTAATATTTCATGGCCGGGGCGGAGTGGGGAGGATATTCCTCAGCCTCGGGCCCGATAGGGAATTATTTCCCAACCCTAACCCCGGCTTCGACTCTCAAAATAATCCCCCGACCCTGGCCCCAATGAGGCTGGGAATCGGGTTCCCCGTCAGGGCTAGGCCCATTGACATCCCTAGTTGGGAAAACCCCTAACTAGACCCGTTACAATACAGGCCTGTTCTAGGTGCCGTTTGGCTTGTTAGATCAGCTAATCATTTTGGTTTTACTTGAACCAAATCTCTACCTGTGCCTAGGGGTGTAAATGATACACCTCTACTCGCAAGTTACTCTGGCTCGACTCGGTGAAAACTCGAACTCGGCTCGGTCACAGTCGAGCCGAGCTCGAGCTCGAGTAGCTCGAGTAGTCGAGCGAGCCGAGTTCGAGTATTATGATACTTGGCTTGAGTGCTCGCGAGCCTAATCGAGTATGTATGTATATATATAATATTAGATTTATTTGATAAAAATCAAGGGGAAAAACTTTCGAGCTCTAGTCGAGCTCGAGCTCGAGCATAATGTTTATGGTTATTTTCAGCTTTTTCGAGCTTAATCGAGCGAGCTCGAGTAGCTCGATTTATGTACCGAGTCGAGCTCGAGCTATAAAATAAATACTCGATCGAGCTCGAGCCGAGTATCGAGTACCAAATTTTCAGTCGAGCTCGAGCTCGAGCTCGCTACTGCTCGGCTCGAACTCGATCGATTACACCCCTACCTGTGCCACCTCTAGCTAGCACCCCCATTCGTTTTAACTTTCATTGCTATTCTCTACTTTTCTACAAGTGTGTCAATCAATGGTCCTAAACATGTCAGTGATTCATGATAATTTTTATATGCAAAGTTCATGCATAAATGTATGTCCATCCTAAACTCTTTTTTATTGATTTTAAATTTATATATGATATGACTTACTCCGTGAAATTGGAATTCTGAAAAGGCACTAAGAGCCATACTAACATAGAGGCAAAATAGAAGATGATTCTGATGTTTATATGAATCCATTTTGCTTGTGCATGGACTAATATATTTTGGAACCTTTATTTTATTTTATTTTTTATTTTTTTATAGAGATAAGGAATGCAACTTCACTTGCTCTTGCGTTGATGACAACTTAACATGAGAAGTATGTTAAGAGTTATGTGATCAAATATATATATATATATATACATATAGAAGAAGCTGATAAACGAAAGCAAAAACTGCACATATTTCAAGAAATTTATACATCTAAAGATATCTATTAAGAGTGGCACTTATGAAAAAAAAAATCATACAAATAATAAGGATAACAATGATATCTCTTTACAACAATCTACAAGTAACCTCGATAGCTTGAAAAGAAGAACACAACTTAATATCATCACAAAGTTTTAAATAAAAATCAGATTAAAAAGAACATTAAAGCTCCAAACACAAGAAAATTCAATACATGAGTAAATACCATCAGGAAATAACACTAATGAAGAAAAAACATCTAAGCATCCATTTTTCATCCAATAAAAAGTAGCTATTTTTATAAATAAAAAGATGATTAAATGTGATAAATGAATATCAAATAGAACATCCAAGCATGAAGTGTTAGTTTGAGTTCTATTCTCGAATTAACTTCATGATGATATTAATCCAACTTGAATTCAAACTGTATAAAGTGGTTCATGACTTTATCTAATAGGAATCCTAAGTTAACTCTAATTGGCATTTTGGATAATGATCTACTTAAAGTTTAAGTGGAGTTAATCCTTTGACGGTAATGATTATATATAGGACAACACTAGGGGTCCCTGATAAGTTCTTGTGTATTAGTAATACAAAGTATTCTTTTCTTACAATGAGCATTACTTTTCTCAGATTTTATCTCTAATACATGTGTTTTTGTGTTCTTTTGCGCATATAGGGCTGTGGAGCCAAATAGAGAAGAAAGAAGCCAAAGTAGATTGCGAATACATTATGTTGATGGAATCTTGAAGTGAACACACGAGAAGATACAAGTTGTGCCCAAAGACATATGAGTGTGTACCAACCTCCATTATGCTTGATGGAATATGAAAATTGGAGAGGTACAAAGGCAGTCACACTCATGTGTTCCGACTTGTACAAGGCTAGAAAGATTCTCATCAAATGTGCTTTTATTTGAAGATGCAACGGGATCTACGGCATAGACGTGTGCCCGTTTATGTTGCCTCGATGAAAGTGTGGATTCGGGAGTATTTTGGCGGAGTATTGTAGTAGGCACTGTAGTAAATCACTGTAGCACTTACTGTTCACAGACCACAGAAAATCAGATTTCCCAAAATCCACACGGGCATGTGGAAATTACCCACGCCTGTGTGGATGCCAAATTCCAGCCCTATTTAAGTTGCGAATCAACCCGATTTCAGAATCTTTTCCCCATAATTTGGCCTATCTTTCTCCACCTTTGGAGGTGCCTACGGCTAGGAGATGCTTTGGCTAGGCTTTTGGAGAGGTTTATGGCCTTTAACAACGCGTTTCCTTTGGAAGAGAGTTATTGAGGGAGCTTTCGTCGACACCGATCTGGCGAGGTGTGCACTAGGCTTGACAAGAGGACCTTTGAAGAAGACGCAGCCACTCCTCAAGACCACCGACATGAACACCAAGGTGGTTTTATTCATGGATTGCATCTCTTTACTTTTAACTCAACAACAACAAGCTCCTCAGGTGGAAAACAGGGTCTCAGGTTTGGAAACCCGAATGACTGACTTAGAGAAGCACTTGGTTAGATTTGTACAATCTACAAATACAAGGTTTGAATCAGTCGAGGCTACACTTCGCAACCACACTGCCTCTTTGCATAACCTTGAAAATCATGTGGGGCAAATTGCGAAGTCTCTCTCCGAAAGGCCACATGGAAGCTTGCCGAGCAATACAGAGACCAACCCTAGAGAGCATGTGAAAGCGATCACTTTGAGAAGTGGTTGTGAAGTTGAAGGTAGGCTTCCGAGTGAGAAGCCAAAAGAACACGCACCCGAGGTTATAGAGGTAGAAAAGGGGACGAGCAAAGAGAAAGAGGTGGCATCCCACCTTTCAAGCCAAAAATCACTTATCCCTCAAGATTGAAAAATAACCAAGGGGATGAACAGTACAAGAAGTTCCTGAGTTTGTTCAAGCAGCTCCACATTAATATTCCTTTTGTTGAGGCATTGGCCCAAATGCCTAAGTATGCGAAGTTTTTGAAAGACTTGTTGACCAACAAAAGAAAGTTGGAGGAGAGTGCTTCAGTGATTTTAGATGCTTCATGCTCGGCAGTATTGCAAAAGAACATGCCGAACAAGAAGAAAGACCCAGGAAGCTTCATCATTCCGTGTAATATTGGCAATTTAGGTGAGGAAATGGCATTGGCGGACTCAGGGGCTAGTATCAACGTCATGCCATACATTTTCTTTTAAAAGCTAGGCTTGGGCGAGCCTAGGCCTACTCGGATGACTTTGTAACTATCGGACCGAACAATGCGACATCCGAGATGCATCATTGAAGACGTGCTTGTCAAGGTGGACAAGTACATTTTTCCGGTTGACTTTGTAGTGCTAGATGTCGATGAGGATGCGGATGTACTCTTGATACTTGGGAGACCGTTCTTGCGGACTTCTAAAGCATTGATTGACATGGACGGTGGAGAGCTCACATTGAGAGTTGGAGATGACAATCTCACATACCGCCTTGCTGAAGCCATGCGGCATTCTCTTGATTTCGATGATACTTTATATTTTCTAGACACTACTGATGAGATTGTTGATGAATACATGCAGGAGATGTTCAATCCAGATCCGTATGAAGGTTTGTTCGACCAAGAGGAGGATTATGAAGAAGTAATGATGCTTGGTTCGACAGAAGAAGTAACATCTACCCCGGGGATCTTGAAGAAAGTGCTCCAGAAAATGAAGAGGGCTAGGAGACGCCACCGGAAACACTCCAAGGCTGTTAGAGACGTACGTGAACGGAAGGAGTTGGATGAACCATTGCTAGGTGGTCCGAAGCCCGATAATACACCTTCTACTTTCAAGAGATTATGCTCATCATGCTTTCAAGTCATGGGTAAGAGGGCAAACTTCATTTATGAACCCCCGTGAGGTAAGACAAGGTACGTCAAGCTTAGTGACGTTAAACAAGCGCTTCTTGGGAGGCAACCCAAGTGTTTACTATTTTCTTATTTTCTAGTTTAGTTTGTTTGCATGAATAATCTGTTAAGTGTTGGTGTCATGATTTTTAGATGCTTGTGCTGAGATTTTCTTGTGGGCTTTGGTGTATTCATCGTGTGTTTTCATGTGGAATTGGCGAATTTGTGTCGTTTGAGCTTTAGGCCATGTTTTTCACTGGTAAAATTTATATAATAGGGTAGGCTCTGAGTGTGTAAACATGTTCAGAGATTTTTTGCAGAGCCTGCAGAATTTTCTAAGGCATCCAGAGAAAACACACGGGCGTGTGGAATTTCCGCACGCCCGTGGATTTGTATTGCGAGCTCATCCAGAGAAGGCACAAGGGCGTGCGGTAGCCCCTGTGAATGACCATGCGACTGTCACACGCCCGTGGGTAATTTCTGCACGGGCGTGTGAATTCCTGCAGAGTTGGGCAGATTATCCCGAGAGCACACAGTGGCGTGGACTCGCCCCTGTGGGTTACCTTGTGAAAACTGCACGGGCGTGGGTAATTTCCACACGCCCGTGCGAAACTCTGCAGAGGAGTTCTCTCCATCCCGAGAAGACACAGGGGTGTGTGGCTGCCCCTGTGAGTTGGGCATATAAATGTCCACGCCCGTGCTGAATTTCCGCACGGGCGTGTAGAACACTTGGTATTTTCTCGGATGTCCAGAGAAGCCACTGGGGCGTGCGGCTGCCTCTGTGGGTCGGGCGCACGGGCGTGGGTATTTTCCGCACGTCCGTGTGAGATCATTCAAAGTCAGTGAGAGTTTTTCCCGAGGGCGCACAGGGGCGTGTGTGCGCCCCTGTGGTTCGCTTGTAATGAGGCGCACGGGCGTGGGTAATTTTCACACGCCAGTGTGGATGCACATAATTCCATGAGACACGATTTTTTTTCCTTAAAAACCTTGTGATCCATCTCATTCTTCATTTCCAGTCGCATGAAAACTACTTCTGATCATCTTCTCGACCGCTTATCATAGTTTTGGAGGATTTTGCTTCACATATCGTTCCGATTTTCAAAGTTTTCACATTTATTTCTTTGGTAACCTTTTT
Source organism: Dioscorea cayenensis subsp. rotundata (assembly GCF_009730915.1). Taxonomy (NCBI): domain Eukaryota; kingdom Viridiplantae; phylum Streptophyta; class Magnoliopsida; order Dioscoreales; family Dioscoreaceae; genus Dioscorea; species Dioscorea cayenensis. Next base: position 6,543 of record NW_024088366.1, read on the forward strand.
ATCCTATTTTCTTCCCCAACTCTTGTTTTTCACAGATATAATGTCTTTAATTGCGAACTTTCATTTTTACAATGCATGGTGTATGTTTAGAAAGCATCTAGATGCAGTTTTAAGTTGAATTCTTGAGAATTGTTGTGCACCCGTGCGGTTTTTTTTTCACGCCCTGCAGATCCACATGGGCGTGGGTAATTTCCACAAGCCCGTGTGGAATTCTGCAATACACTGCTTTTGAGCTTCTTTGATCGTTTTCCTCTTTTTGTACTACAGATATGGCACCTCGCGTGAAGAAAAATGAAGTAAAGCGTCTCAGAATCACCCCACCCGAGCCAACACACATGGAATTCTCAAATCCCGAGCATCAAGCTCGATTTGAGAGACTTTCAGCACTTGGTTTTGGTCAGACTTGTTTCACGAGTTTGCAAGTGCTTTGGGAGATATTCCAGCGGGGGTGACGAGCTAGCTAATGAGATTGATGAGATGCTAGCGATGGGAAGTTGGAGGAGGCTATTGATGATCGCTGAGCCGCCTACCGCTCATTGACACTTGAGGTTTTAGCTTCTTTTTGAGTTTCATTTTGATGCATGGGAGATTTGACACTATGGAGGCTATACAGTTTTAGGCATTCGGACATCTATTTTCCATGAGTGTCACTGAGTTTTCGATTCAGATGGGCCTGTACGATGTCGCATATACAGGTACAGTGGAGTATGGACGTTTACCTGCGGATTTTCCGGTATCAGTGAATCCACATCACGCGTCTAGGATTCTGTGTGGAAATGGGGAGTATGAACCGGGGATGTCGAAAAGCCACTAGCCTATCCCGGTTGAGCTACGGTATTTGCAGCGCTGTTATCGATAGAGTGCCCGTAGTCGGTCGAGCCGATAACACGTACTGTCTCGACCGAGCGGATTTGTTCTTTTTATACTCCATGGCCCGCATTGTGCCGACTCACTTGGGGTGCATATTAGCGGATATTCTGAGACACCAGGGTCACTCTGTGAGAGTGGGTTTATTATTTCCTGGCCCTTACATCACCAGGCTCATCTTGGGAATGGGTTTGGGGGATGCTTTACGTGGTGCTGAGAGGACAGTTGTGCCTACCCCTCTTGCGTTTGAGACGATCAGGATGATGGGGTTGGTACGGAGATGTGGACCAGGGGTTTATATTCTTGCTACAACTACCCCAGAGACCGCCAGGAGCGGAGAAGATACTGCAGAGGATTCCCGGCAGAGCCCCAGACCCCCCGCAGCACAGGGTCCTCGAGCTTATGACCGTATTGAGAGGCTTGAGAGCGTTGTGAGAGAGATTCGGACCGAGATAGTGAAGCTCCGCGCTATACAGTCAGCTCAGTATACAGATCTTATGGCCTGTTTTGACTTTCTACGAGATCTATTGAGATCCAGACCCTCAGCATCTACTGCACCCCCATCCTCTACCCTGGTACCAGTGGACCCACCATGTGCGTCTTCACCAGCAGTAGCACCGGAGCCCAAAGGCGACACCGACACTTGACTTGACTTTATTTTGCTTTTATGCATTTCATTTTAGACTTGTTCACTCAGAAAGGATTCTCCTTCTGAGTTTATTTTCATTTTGCATCTCGAGTTGTATTCATTATCTATCTTTTATATATACTCGAGTTGTTTTTGTTTTTATTGAGCTTCACTGAACCCCCACGTGTATGCGTGCAGATGGTCTTGTCATCATGGGAATTGAGACTTAGTCATGGGCACGGCCACGGTGCTTAGGCACTTGGTCGTGTGAGCTTCACAACTCGTCGGAACACTACTCCCATGGAATTAGCTTCATCAAACGCGACACTAGGAGTCAGGGGAGTATTGTTTTGATTGCTTCTCCCACATTTGCACTTCATTTATATATTTTGAGTGAGCTTGCATGTGTACATTGGGGACAATGTACAACTTAAGTGTGGGGGAGAGTTTCATAGTGCACACATCCTTTTTATTGTTCTTGATTGATATACATGCTCACATAGCCAATGACGGTTCACCTTAGTTGCAATGATTATATTCTTGAGTTTAGGAGAAATTTTAACATTGAATGTTTTCATGCTCTAGTTCTTGCTTGAATTTCTAGGAATTTTTACCCGATTTACACTCAGTGCACTACTCACTCTTTAAACTCTATTGGAAACTCATGTTCGATGTCAAAGGGATTAGTTATAGTTGTTTCTTGTGTTAAATTCTAAAAAAAAAAATGGAAAATGAAAAGAAAGAACAAAATAGTTTTATTGTTTATTTGTGCTTGTTGGGTGGAAAGAGCTACCACCTATGAAGTATGAAGCTACTCTCATAAGTCGGATCCTAGCTATGCCCTAATGAGAGAAAGAGCTATCTCATAGGATGAGTGAAAGCTACCACTCCGGTAGAAAGAGCTACCACCTCGAAAGTGTGAAAGCCACCTTAGCGGCTGCTTTGGAAAGGGCTACCTTAGAGGATGTGTGAAGCTACTACCATCTTTGAAATTGTTGTCACATTTGTAGATAAATAAGTCCCTTATACTTAGAACTATGAGGAGTATACCTTGGGTTGTTTTGAGTAAGTTCACACACGCACACGATTTCGGGTTTGTTGTCCTTTTTGATTCAAGTTTTTAGCTAGAGCTTTGATTTTTTTTGTATTTAATATTGAAATTTCCCTTACTTATAGAATGCTCTCTCTGTACACTTTGGTGAACCTAAGGCCAAGCACTTCCAATATTTCCTTCATCTATGCACAGAATGTCTAATGTTTGCTTGAGGACAAGCAAAAGCTTAAGTGTGGGGGAGTTTGATAAGTGCTTATGCGATATGAATGCGAAGCGTTCATTCCTTATGTTGAGCATTACTTTTCTCAGGTTTTTAAACTAATATGTGTGTTTTTATGTTACTTTCGTGCAGGTAGGGTTGTGAGGCCGAGTATGAAGGAAAGAAGCCAATGTGGATCACAATGCACCGATTTTGGAGGAAATCTTGCTAAGGTCCAAACGCGAAGACATAGGTCGGATGTGAGATGCTAGAGTGTGTGCCAACCTCCTTATATTCTAGTTAGCGCATCCATTTGGAGGGGCACAAGGGCAATCACACTCGAGCATTCCGACTTATGCACATAGAACAAGAGCTCCACCAACTTGTCTATCATTGAAGAAGCAAGTGATCCATGACGTGAACGTGTGTCCGTTTGCGTTACCCCCGATGAAAGCATGGATTAGGGAAGCTATTCAGGCCGAATACTGTAGCAGAGCATTATAGCAAGTATTGTAGCAGCACTGTTCACAGCCGGCGAAGAAAATAGGAAATCAGAGAACCCACACGGGTGGATGGAAATTATACACACTCATGTATAAATTCCACATGGGCGTGTGAAAAATCCACAGGCCCGTGTAGGCGCCCGATTCCAGCCCTATTTAAAGCCGATTCAGCCCCGATTTTAGCATTCTTTTCTCCATCTTTTCCCCAACTTGAGAGAGGGCTTCGTCTAGGGTTTTGAGGGGTATTGGCTAGGGTTTTGGAGAGGTTCTACGGCTCCAACATCGTCATTCCTTAGGAAGAAGGTTGGTAGGGTAGCTTCCGTCAAGGCGTATCCTATACCTGACGAGGGAATCCTTGGACGACGAGTAGAGGACTCTCCTCAAGACCATCGACACGACTATCGAGGGGGTTTTCTATGGATTCATTGCTTTTACACTCTATTTCTTTGATTGTACTTAGCTCCATGGAGAGCTAAACCCCTAGTGGGTACTCGGGTATTTGTGAACCCTAGGATGTATTTGTTTCATTGAATCTCTTTATTATGCTTTCAATTAATTGATGTTTATTGTGAGTTCCAACCTTGAATGCTTGATTGTATGAACATTTCCCCTAGAGTGACACTAGGGTTGAGAGTTCTCGTTGGTAACCTTGTGAGTGAGTGACACACCACGAGCGTTAGAGAAAGCTAGGTTGGAGAGGGTTGAGAGGGTGAGTCGAGAGGTACAGGAGCGTCCCCTTTCCCCTCCGACGTGATAGATTCTACCTCCGTTCCTCGAGTTCTTTGTGGCCATAATAGAGTGAATGGTCTAAGGGATGAACTTCACTCGGGGCTTAGTTGCTGCAGTCTGGGAGTGAAGCGCTGAGGTGATCTTAGTATCTAGGGCTTAATCATGGTTAGGGATCTTTCACCGGACCAAAGGGTTAGTTCTATAATTAGGAAGAGATTTATCACTTGGAATCCCTAGAGCTCATTGCAACTTTATGCGAGTGCGAGGTTGAGAGGTTATCTAATCTCTCCTCCAGGACATGTATAGAGTTATGTATAGTTGACCTTAGATCTGGGACTATGTAATTAAGGATTTCCATGACTCACCATTGCATTATTTAGGAAGCATAATAGAGGGTTCTTGCACTTGAAACAATTATCCTAAGTGGAGCATTATCCGAGTACCCCATCTTTATCAATTGCCTTACCTCCTCCTTTACTCGTGCTCTCTTACTTGTTGCTTTTACTTTTAAGAATTGAATCATTGTCACAATTATCACTACTGATCTTTCACATAGCTAAGAAGAGAATTAAGTGTTTTTATTCCCTACTCCTTGTGGATTCGATACCCACTCACCCGGGATTATTACTTCGACAAACCTGTGCACTTGCGGGATATACGCAAGGGGACCTTGTCATTAGGATTATCACGACTCATTAAGCATCAGTTAGGAGACATAATAGTTGGTCTTGCACTTGAATCAATAACCTTAGGGGAAGCAATGTCCGAGTGCCCCACTTTCTATCGATTGCCTTTCCTCTCATTTTATCGTGCCTCTCTTTCTTATTGCCTTTAGTTTTGTTCACATTGATTTTATCCACACTATTATTGTTTCATCTTCACTTAGTTAAGTAGCAATCATTGTTTTTCTATTCACTATTCCCTGTGGATACGATAAACCACTGACCTAGGATTTATTACTTCAACAAACCCGTGCACTTGCGGGTCACATGAAAGGTGCGTTGTCATAGTGCTTGTGTATAAATAATATGAAGTATATTTTTTTACATTGAGCATCACTTTTATCATATTTTATAGCTCATTTATGTGTATTTTTGTTCTTTTTTGCAGTTAGGGTTGTGGAGACAAGTTTGGAAGAAATGAAGCAAAAGTAGATCATGAACGTGATTGTTGATGGAATTCTTGTATCGAACAAGGTTCAACGTACAAGTTGTGATCATAGACATGTGTGTGTGTGCCAACCTCCAAAATGCTCAATTGAATATACAAACTGAAGGGTCACAAAGACAGTCACACTCATGTGTTCCAACTTGTATAACATTTCCAAGAGCTTTATCAATGTGGTTTAATTGAAGATGCGACACGATTAAGAAAATCCTCCTGAATTCGGGAGTGTTTTAACAAAGCAATGTAGCAGTTTACTATATTAAATCACTGTAGCAAAAATGACTGAAGCAATATCAATGAAGCCTGGAAATCCTCCTGATCATGTGGAAATTCCACTCGCCCATGTGGATTCTCGATTTCATCCCTATAAATACCGCTTCGAGAGTTTTTGATAAGTGCTTGAGCGATAAGAATGCGAAGTGTTCTTTCATCATGATGAGTATTACTTTTATTAGGTTTAAGTGCTAATGCATGTGTATTTGTGTTCTTTTGCGCATCTAGGGTTACGAAGTTAAATATTAAGAAAAGAAGCCAATGTAGATCGTGAATGCACTATTTGATAAAATCTTGGGAAAGAACAAATGCGAAGACACAAATCAGGCTAAAGATACGAGAATGTGTGCCAACCTCCAGGTATTCAAGCGAGTACAATAATGTGGAGGGGCACAGAGGCAGTCACATTCGAGTATCCCGATTTGTGCATTGATAGTAAGATCTTCACAAATGAGGCCGTTTATTGAAGAAGGGACGCAATCTATGGCGTAAACGTGTGGCCATATATGTTACCTCGATGAAAAACACAAATTCAGGAGTGTTTCTGGCAGTTACTGTAACAGGCACTGTAGCAGTTCACTGTAGCAGTACTATTCACGGCCTGCTGAAAATGAGATTTCTAGAGAATCCACATGGGCATGTGGAAATTCTCCACGATCGTGTAGATGCCCGATTCCAGCGCTTTTAAAGCAGCGATTCAGCCCGATTTCAACATCCTTCTTTCCATCTTTTCTTCAACTTTCGAGAGCCTTGCGGCTAGAGTTTAGAAAGGTATTGGCAAGGCTTTTGGAGGGGTTCGTCGGCACCGATCCGGAGAGGTGTGCCCTAGGCTTGACAATGGGACCTTTGAAGAAGGCGCGGCTGATAAGTGCTTGTGCAATAAGAATACAAAGTGTTCTTTCCTTGTGTTGAGCATTACTTTTCTTGGGTTTTAATGCTAATATGTGTGTATTTATGTTACTTTCATGCAGATAGGGTTGTGAGACTGATTATGAGAGAAAGAAGCCAATGTGGGTCGTAATGCACCAATTTAGAGGAAATCTTGCTAAGGTTCAAATGCGAAGACATAGGTCGGGTTCGAGATGCGGGAATGTGTGCCAACCTCCTCGTATTCGAGTTAGCACAACTATTTGGAGTGGTACAAGGGTAGTCACATTTAAGCATTTCGACTTGTGCATATAGAACAAGATCTCCACCAACATGTTTGTTATTGAAGAAGCAAAGCGATCCACGACATAAACATGTGCCTGTTTGCGTTACCTCGATGAAAGCATGGAGTCGGGAGTATTTCGGGCCGGTACTGTAGAAAAAATTGTAGTAAAAATACCGCAGTAGCACTATTTATAGCCGTCCGAGAAAATAGGAAAACAGAGAATCCACACAGGCATGTGGAAATTCCACACATCCGTGTGAAAAATCCACAGTGGCGTCCACATGGGCGTGTGGATTCCGAATTCCAGCCCTTTAAAAGCCGATTTCAGCCCCGATTTTCAGCATTCTTTTCTCCATCTTTTCCCCAACTTAAGAGAGGGCGGCAGCTAGGGTTTTGAGAGGTATTTGGCTAGGGCTTTGGAGAGGTTCTACGGCTTTGACATCGCGCGCCATTTGGAAGAAGGTTAGTGGGAGAGCTTTCGTCAGCACCGATCCGACGAGGTGTATCCTAGGCCGGACAAAGGGACCCATGCGACGAGTAGAGGACTCTCCACAAGACCATCACCATGACTAACGAGGGGGTTTTCTATGGATGCTTTGTTTTTACATTCGATTTCATTATTGTATCTAGCTCCATGGAGAGCTAAACCCCCTAGTGGGTACTTGGGTATTTGTGAACCCTAAGATATATTCGTTTAATTGAATCTCTTTATTATGCTTTCAATTAATTGATGTTTATTGTGAGTTCCAATCTTGTATGCTTGATTGTATGAATACTCCCTTCGAGTGACACTAGGGTTGAGAGTTCTTGTTGGTAACTCTTTTGAGTGAGTGACACACCATGAGAGTTAGACAAAGTTAGATTGTAGAGTGTTGAGAGGGTGAGTCGATAGGTAGCGGAGCGCCCCCTTTCTCCTCGGGTGTGATCTATCCTACCTCCATGTTCCAAGAGTTCTTTGCGGCCATAGTAGAGTGAATGGGCTAAGGGATGACCTTCCGCTGGGGCTTAGTTGCGAGTGCAATGGAGTGAAGCGTTGAGGTAATTTTAGCACCTAGGGCTTAATTGTGACTAGGGATCTTCCACCTGGACCAAAGGGTTAGGTCTATACATAGGAATAGGGTTTATCAATTGGAATCTCTAGAGCTCATTGCAATTCTATGCGAGTGCAAGGTTGAGAGGTTATTTAATCTCTCGTTCGGGACATATATAGAGTTAGGCATGGTTGACCTTAGATTTGGGATCATGTAATTAAGGATTTCCACCACTCATAGTTGCATCCATTAGGAAGTATAATAGAGGGTTCTTGCACTTGAAATGATTGTCCTAGGCGGATCAATATCCGGGTACCCCATCTTTATGGATTGCCTTACCTTCTCCTTTACTTGTGCTCACTATCTTGTTGCTTTTATTTTCGTTATTTCATATTTTGTCACACTTATCACTATTCATCTTCCACATTAGTTAAGAAACAATTCAAGTGTCTTTATTCCCTACTCTCTGTGGATATGATACCCACTCATCTGGGATTATTACTTGGATACTCATGCACTTGCGGTTACACACGTATACAGACGTGTCAGGTTTTTGGCGCTGTTGCCGTTGAGTAGGCGTTTAGAGATACTTTGCACTTTGTTTTCTTAGATATTTATTCATTCTATTTCATATCTTCTTTTCTATCATCGTTCTGATTTTGTTTTCTTTCTTTTGGTGTAGCTCCAGGTTATGACCTGAGGGAACCCCTCAATATTGATTGAAGGAGATCCTGAGCTCGAACGTACACTTAAAAGAAAAGGGAAAGAACCAGTGCAAGAACAGTCTAATCTAGCTGATTTGGAAGTAGAAGAATCTGAAAACATGCCAGAACAGAATGAGCAGTAGTAGACATTATCCGATTATGCCAAACCTTCAGTATTGGGGACACAATCGAGCATTGTGCGTCCCCCGATTACAGCTTAGAACTTCGAGCTGAAGGCGGCATTCATCCACATGTTGCAGCAATCCGCACAGTTTAATGTTTTAGCCGATGAGGATCCAAACAGTCATATAGAGAACTTTCTCGAGGTGTGTGATATACTAAAGATAAATGGTGTAACGGATGATGCCATCAAGTTGAGATCCTTCCAATTTTCCTTGAATGGGAGAACGAAGCAGTAGCTACACTCATTACCTAGAGCATCAATTACCACATGGGAGGAGATGGTAGAAGCTTTTCTTGGCCGATATTTCCCTCCCTGAAAATCTGCAAAGCTTAGGAATGAGATCTCATCCTTTGTACAATTGGAATTAGAGTCTCTATTTGAGACGTGGGAAAGGTTCAAGGAGCTCCTGAGAAGGTGCCCGCAACACGGATTCTCGGAGTGGATGATTGTTCAGACCTTTTACAACGGTCTGAATCCGAGTACAAGACAACTCCCTGGATGCGGGCTGCAGGAGGTACCTTAGGTAGCAAGACCCCCGGTGAGGCCCGTCAATTAATTGAAAAAATGGGGTTAAACAGCTACCAATGGAATGCCAAGGAGAAGAAAAAGGTGGCCGGTCTCCATGAGATAGATGCAATGACTTCGTTGGCGGCTCAAGTGGAATCATTGAGTAAGAAGTTAGATCTTCTAACTTCGAACAGAGTAGCGGCCGTGATTACTTGCACCGGGTGTGGTGGAGGACATGCTCCCTCCGATTGCCCGATATCTATTGGTGATGCATCTTCTGTTGAGAAGGTCGATTTTGTGAGTAATGGCATGAGGAATCAAGTTAATCCATACAACAATACCTACAATCCGGCTTGGAAGAGTCATCCTAATTTCTCATGGAGCAACCAAGGTCCACAAAAGGCTATAGGGCCACCGGGTTTCCAACAACAACAGTAAGCCCCAAACACTGAAAACAGAGTTTCAGGTTTGGAGACCCGAATGAATGATTTGGAGAAGGCCTTAACTAGGTTTGTGCAACCGTCAGATACAAGATTTCAATCAGTTGAGGCTACACTTCGCAGCCATACTGACTCTTTGCATAATCTTGAAAATCAAGTAGGGCAGATTGCGAAGTCTCTATTGGAAAGGCCACATGGAAGCTTACCGAGTAATACCGAGACCAACCCTAAAGAGCATGTGAAGGCGATCAATTTAAGAAGTGGTTGTGAGGTTGAGGGTAAGTTTCCGAGGGAGAAGCCAAATGAACACGCACCCGAGGTTATAGAGGTTGAGAAGGGAGCAAGCAAAGAGAAGGAGGTAGCACCCCCACCTTTGAAGCCAAGAATCCCTTATCCCTCTAGATTGAAGAATGACTAAGGGGATGAACATTACAAGAAGTTCCTGAGTTTGTTCAAACAAATCCACATTAATATTCCTTTTGTTGAGGCATTGGCCCAAATGCCTAAGTATGCAAAATTCTTGAAAGACTTATTGACCAACAAAAGGAAGTTAGAGGAGAGTGCTTCAGTGATTTTAGATGCATCTTGCTCGGCGGTTTTGCAAAAGAACATGCCGAACAAGAAGAAAGACCCGGGAAGCTTCATCATTCCATGTAATATTGGCAATCTAGGTGAAGAAATGGCATTGGCGGACTCAAAGGCCAGTATCAACGTCATGCCATACACCTTCTTTCAAAAGCTAGGCTTGGGCGAGCCTAGGCCTACTCGGATGACTTTGCAATTGGCGGATCGAACGGTGAGACATCCGAGGGGTATCATCGAAGATATGCTTGTCAAGGTGGACAAGTATATATTTGATGTAAACTTCATAGTGCTAGACGTCGATGAGTATGTGGATCTACCCTTGATACTTGGGAGGCCATTTTTGCAGACTTCCAAGGCATTGATTGACATAAACGATGGAGAGCTAACTTTGAGAGTTGGAGATGACAAGCTCACATACTGCCTTGCTAAAGCCATGCTGCATTCTCTTGATTTTGATGATACTTTGTATTTTCTAGACGCTACTGATGAGATTGTTGATGAATACATGCAGGAAATGTTCAATCCGGATCTATACGAAGGCTTGTTCGACCAAGAGGAGGACAATGAAGAAGTAGTGATGCTTGGTTCGACAGAAGAAGTACCATCTACCCCGGGGATCTTGAAGAGGGTGCTCTAGAAATTGAAGAGGGCTAGCAGACACCACCGGAAATACTCCAAGGTTGTTGGAGACGTGCGTGAACTGAACAAACTGGGTGAATCATTACTAGGCGATCCCAAGCCTGACAATTAACCCTCTATCCTCAAGAGATTTTGCTCATTATGTTTCCAAGCCATGGGTAAGAGGGCAACTTTCATCTATGAGCCCCCGTGAGGTACGATAAAGTACATCAAGCTAAGTGACGTTAAACAAGCGCTTCTTGGGAGGCAACCCAAGTGTTTACTGTTTTCTTAATTTGGTAGTTTAGTGTTGCTTGAATAAATTGTTGAGTGTTGGTGTCTTGATGTTTTATATTTCTACTGTGATTTTATCGTGGGTTTTCAAGTTCATCGTGTGTTTTCATGTGAATTTGGTGAAGTTTTGGTCGTTTGAGCTATTTCTCATGTTTTTCACTGGTATAAATTGCATATTGGGACAGGCTCTGAGTGTGTAAACATGTTCAGAAATTTTCTGCAGAACCTGTAGAATTTTCTAAGGCATCCAGAGAAAACACACGGGCGTGTGGAATTAACACACGCCCGTGGTTTTGTATTGTGAGCTCATCCAGAGAAGGCACAGGGGCGTGGACTCGCCCTTGTGAATGACCATGCAATCCTTACATGCCCGTGGGTAATTTCCGCACGGGCGTGTGAATTCCTGCAGAGATTAGCAGATTTTCCCGAAAGCACACATGGGCGTGGACTCGCACCTGTGGGCGACCTTGTCAAAATTGCACGGGCGTGGGTAATTTCCGCACGCCCGTGCGAATCTTTGCAGAGAAGCTCTCTTCACCCTGAGAAGTCACAGGGGCTTGTGCTTGTCCTTGTGAGTTGGGCTTGTGAATGCCCACGCCCATGCGGAATTTTCACACGGGCGTGCGGAATATTTAGCAATTTTTCTCAGATGTCCAGAGCAACCACAAGAGCGTGCGACTACCCCTGTGGATCGCGCGAATGGGCGTGGGTATTTCTCACACGCACGTGTATTTACGTTCAGAGATAGTGAGTGTTTTCCCGAGAGCACACAGGAGCGTGCACCTGCCCTTGTGAAGCTTTCTTGTGGAGGTATACGGGCGTGTGTAATTTCCGCACGCCCATACAGATGTACAGAACTCCAAGAGGCGCGAGTCCTTTTATAAGGATTATCGTTTCTCTTCACCCTAATATCTTCCAGTTGTTTGAGAGCACTTCTACATTGTTTCCCAACCTCATATCGCCAATTTGGAAGGATTTTGCATGGTTTTCTGGCCGTTTTTAAAGCTTTCTCATCTCAACTAGATGGTAAGCCCTATCTTTGATTTCCTTCGCAAATTCATGATTTTCATCGATGAAACTAGTGAATAATGCTTCGTTTCTTCAATTAGAATGATTATTTATATTTAGAACAAAGTAAAAGTGTTGTAATGGTGCATTTGTGGGGTTTGAAGCATGGCCATTGGTTGATCACCCGCAAGTGTACGGTGTCGCCAAGTAATACCTTATGCAAAAGCCTAAGGATCGTATTCCATGGGGCTAAGGAGCTCCTATTACTCCTCCATCACTCACTTTCTAACCTTATAACTTAAGCATGGTAAATTACTCTAATGCATGCAAGAATATTAATAAAACACATGTATAACAATTCCAAGGCGAGCAACAAGATCACAAGAGTAATGATGATAAGAATAGGCCTAGGGATGAGGATTCCCAAGAGGGGTCATCAAGATGTATGGATGCATAAGAATAAGATAGCAAGGGTGATTTAGACCGACGCATCTCAACAATAGTTCAACCCCAATTTCTCGGCGGTTAAACCCTAATCCCGTACAAATGATGACAATGATCTCTCTTTAATCATATTCCTACGATTGCATTAAGTAAATGGAGATCACGCAACAAGGATAAACTTAACCTAATTTTATCCTCATTGTTCGGAGGGGCTATCTTCACCCAATTTCTAGGTATGTTGGTCAACAAATAACCCTATTAGCTCATTAATGATCTAGTACACGCCAGTAGGTCACGTTGATAAGTGCTTGTGCGATATGAATGCGAAGCGTTCATTCCTTATGTTGAGCATTACTTTTCTCAGGTTTTTACACTAATATGTGTGTTTTTATGTTACTTTCGTGCAGGTAGGGTTGTGAGGCCGAGTATGAAGGAAAAAAGCCAATGTGGATCACAATGCACCGATTTTGGAGGAAATCTTGCTAAGGTCAAAACGCGAAGACATAGGTCGGATGTGAGATGCTAGACTATGTGCCAACCTCCTCATATTCGAGTTTGGCACATCCATTTGGAGGGGCATAAAGGCAGTCACACTCAAGCATTCCGATTTATGCACATAAAACAAGAGCTCCACCAACTTGCCTATCATTGAAGAAGCAAATGATCCACGATGTGAACGTGTGCCCATTTGCGTTACTCAGATGAAAGTATGGATTCGGGAAGCTATTTAGGCCAGTACTGTAGCAGTACTGTTCACAGCCGGCCGAGAAAACAGGAGTTCAGAAAATCCACACGGGCGTGTGGAAATTATCCACGTCCGTGTGGAAATTCCGCACGGGCGCGTGAAGCATCCACGCCCGTGTAGTCGCCCGATTCTAGCCCTTTTTAAAGCCGAATCAGCCCCGATTTTAGTATTCTTTTCTCTATCTTTTCCCCAACTTGAGAGAGGGCTTTGGCTAGGGTTTTGAGGGGTATTGCCCAAGGTTTTGGAGAGGTTCTACAGCTCTGACATCGTCATTACTTAGGAAGAAGGTTAGTAGGGGAGCTTCCGTCGAGGCGTATCCTATACCGGACGAGGGAATCCTTGGACGACGAGTAGAGGACTTTCCACAATACCATCTACACAATTATCGAGGGGCTTTCTTTATGGATTCATTGCTTTTACATTCTATTTCTTTGATTGTACTTAGCTCCATGGTGAGCTAAACCCCTAGTGGGTACTTGGGTATTTGTGAACCCTAGGATGTATTCGTTTCATTGAATCTCTTTATTATGCTTTTAATTAATTGATGTTTATTGTGAGTTCCAACCTTGAATGCTTGATTGTATGAACATTTCCCCTAGAGTGACACTAGGGTTGAGAATTCTCGTTGGTAACCTTGTGAGTGAGTGACACACCACGAGCGCTAGACAAAAGCTAGGTTGGAGAGGGTTGAGAGGGTGAGTCGAGAGGCATGTGAGGCCCCCTTTCCTTCCGACGTGATAGATTCTACCTCCGCTCCTTGAGTTCTTTTGCGGCCATAATAGAGTGAATGGTCTAAGGGATGAACTTCCGCTGGGGCTTAGTTGCGCGTGCAACGGAGTGAAGCCTTGAGGTGATCTTAGTATCTATGGCTTAATCGTGGTTAGGGATCTTCCACCTGGACCAAACGGTTAGGTCTATAATTAGGAAAAGATTTATCACTTGGAATCCGTAGAGTTCATTGCAACTCTATGCGAGTGCGAGGTTGAGAGGTTATCCAATCTCTCCTCCGGGACGTGTATAGAGTTAGGCATAGTTGACCTTAGATTTGGCACTATGTAATTAAGGATTTCCACGACTCACCATTGCATTGATTAGGAAGCATAATAGAGGGTTCTTACACTTGAAACATTTATCCTCGGCGAAGCATTATCCGGGTACCCCTTCTTTATCGATTGCCTTACCCCCTTCTTTACTTTTGCTGTCTTACTTGTTGTTTTTATTGTTGAGAATTGAATCATTGTCACACTTATCATCATTGATCTTTCACATAGCTAAGAATCGAATTAAGTATTTTTTTATTCTCTATTCCTCGTGGATTCGATACCCGCTCATCCGGGATTATTACTCGATAAAACCTGTACTTGCGGATATACTGCAAGGGATCTTGTCAAGTTTTTTGGCGCCGTGCTGTGGAATAGGCGCTTTAGAGATACTTTGCATTTTGTTTTCTTAGCTATTTCACCATACATTCTATCATCGTTCTGATTTCTTTTTCCTTCTTATTGGGTGCAGCTCTAGGTTATGACCCGAGGGAATCCCTCAACATTGATTGAAGGAGATCACGAGCTTGAACGTACACTTAGAAGAAAAGGGAAAGAGCCTGTAGAAGAACAGTCTAATCCAGCTGATTTGGAAGTAGAAAAATACGAAAATTTAGTAGAACAGAATGAGCAATAGCGAACATTATCCGATTATGCCAGACCTTCAGTGTTGGGGATACAATCGAGTATTAGTGCGCCCCCGATTACTACTCGAACTTTGAGTTGAAGCTCAAGCATTCATCCACATGTTGCAGTGAATCCGACAATTCAATGGTTTTGGCCGATGAGGATCCAAACAGTCACATAGAGAGCTTTCTCTAGGTGTGTGATATGCTGAAGATAAATGGAGTGACGGATGATGCCATCAAATTGAGAGCCTTCCCATTTTCCCTAAAGGGGAGAGCGAAGCAGTGGCTACACTCGTTACCTAGAGCGTCAATTACCACGTGGGAGGAGATGGTGGAAGCTTTTCTAGCTCGTTATTTCCTCCCGGAAAATCAGCAAAGCTTAGGAACGAGATCTCATCCTTTGTTCAGTTGGAATTGGAGTCTCTATTCGAGACATGGGAAAGGTTCAAGGAGCTCCTGAGAAAGTGCCCACAACACGGATTCCCGGAGTGGATGATTGTTTAAACCTTTTACAATGGTTTGAACCCGAGTACAAGGCAACTCTTGGATGCAGCAGTAGGGGTACCTTAGGTAGCAAGACCCCCGATGAGGCCCGTCAGTTGATTGAAGAAATGGGGTTAAACAACTACCAATGGAATGCTAGGGAGAAGAAGAAAGTGGCCGGTCTCCATGAAATAGATGCGGTAACTTCATTGGCGGCTCAAGTGCAAAATTTGAGTAAGAAGTTAGATCTTCTAACTTCAAATAGAGTGGCGGCCGTGACTAATTACACTGGGTGTGGTGGAGGACATGCTCCCTCCGATTGCCCGATCTCTATTGGTGATGTTTCTTCGGTGGAGAATGTTGATTTTGTAGGTAATGGCATGAGACCTCAAGGAAACCTATATAGCAATACCTACAATCAGGGTTGGAAGAATCATCCCAATTTCTCATGGAGTAATCAAGGTCCACAAAAGGCCATGGGGCCACCGGTTTTCCAACAACAACAACAAGCCCCTCAGGTGGAAAATAGAGTCTAAGGTTTGGAAACCCGAATGAGTGACCTAGAGAAGCACTTGACTAGATTTATACAATCTGCAAATACAAGGTTTGAATCAGTCGAGTCGACACTTCGCAACCACACCGCCTCGTTGTATAATCTTGAAAATCAAGTGGGGCAAATTGCGAAGTCTCTGTTCGAAAGGCCACATGGAAGCTTGCCGAGCAATATAGAGACCAATCCTAGAGAGCACGTGAAGACGATCACTTTGAGAAGTGGTCGTGAGGTTGAAGGTAGGCTTGCAAGTGAGAAGCCAAAAGAACACGTACCCGAGGTTGTAGAGGTAGAAGAGGGAACAAGCAAGGAGAAAGAGGTGGCACCCCCACCTTTCAAGCCAAGAATCCCTTATCCCTCTAGATTGAAAAATGACTAAGGGGATGAACAGTACAAGAAGTTCTTGAGTTTGTTCAAGCAACTCCGCATTAATATTCCTTTTGTTGAGGCATTGGCCCAAATGCCGTAGACAGTTGGAAGCAAAGGAAAGAGGGATCCCAAGTGCTTCCAATAATGGGGTAACCATCCAGAAGACCCTAATTTGAGTGACGATGCAAGCAAGGAGAATGGGAGGAAAACTATTGAAGACTCCCCCAATTCTAACATTTCAAAGGGGCATGAATACCAGCCAGTGGTACCGTACCCCTCAAGACTCGAACAAGATAAAGATGGAGCTAGCTCTTGCTATCAGTGCACAAATCAGGATACTCGAATGTGACTGCTTTTGTACCCCTCCAAATCATTGTGCTAGCTTGAATATAAGGTGGTTGGCACACATTCTCGGATCTTGAACTCGACTTATATCTTTAGGTTTGATTCTTCTCAAGATTTCCTCCAAATGCATGCGTTCACGATCTACATTGGCTTCTTTCTTTAACATTCGGCTTCACAACCCTATATGCATGAAAGTAACATAAACGCACAAGTATTAGCGGTAAAACATGATAAAAGTAATGTTCAACATAAGGAAAGAATACTTCACATTCTTATCACACAAGCACTTATCAATCCTCGTCAATGTCCAACACTACGGAATCTACAGGAAATATGTACTTGTCCACCTTGACAAGTACATCTTTAATAATGCCTCTCGGATGTCTCACCATTCGGTTCGCCAATTGTAATGTCATCAGAGTGGGCCTAGGCTCTCCCAAGCTTAGCTTCTAAAAGAACGAGTATGGCATGACGTTGATACTAGCCCCCGAATCCGCCAATGTCATCTCTTCATCAAAATTGCCAATATTGCACGGAATCACAAGGCTTCTGGGGTCCTTCTTCTTGTTCGGCATTTTCTTTTGCAACACCACCGAATAAGAGCCATCTAAGTTCACTGATGCACTCTCCTACAACTTCCTCTTGTTGGTCGGAAGATCTTTCAAAAACTTAGCATACTGAGTGATAAGTGCTTGTGCGATACGAATGCGAAGCGTTCATTCCTTATGTTGAGCATTACTTTTCTCAGGTTTTTACACTAATATGTGTGTTTTTATGTTACTTTTATGCAGGTAGGGTTGTGAGGCCGAGTATGAAGGAAATAGGCCAATGTGTATCATAATGCACCAATTTTGGAGGAAATCTTGCTAAGGTTCAAACGCGAAGACATAGGTCAGGTGTGAGATGCGAGAGTGTGTGCCAACCTCCTCGTATTCGAGTGGGCACATCCATTTGGAGGGGCACAAAGGCAGTCACATTCGAGCATTCTGACTTATGTACACAAAACAAGAGCTCCACCAACGTGTACACCATTGAAGAAGCAAGTGATCCATGACATGAACATGTGCCCGTTTGTGTTACCCCGATGAAAGTATGGAATTGGGAAGCTATTCAGGTAGAATACTGTAGCAACACTGTAGCAGAACTGTTCACAACCGGCAGAGAAACCAGAAAAACAGAGAATCCACACGGGCGTGTGGAAATTATACACACCCGTGTGGAATTTCCGCACGGGCGCGTGGAGCATCCACGCCCGTGTAGGCGCCCGATTCCAGCCCTATTTAAAGCCGATTCAGCCCCGATTTTGGTATTCTTTTCTGCATCTTTTCCCCAACTTGAGAGAGGGCTTCGGCTAGGGTGTCGAGGGGTATTGGCCAAGGTTTTGGAGAGGTTCTACGGCTCTGACATCTTCATTCCTTACGAAGAAGGTTGATAGGGGAGCTTCCATTGAGGGGTATCCTATACCGGACGAGGGAATCCTTAGACGATGAGTAGAGAACTTTCCACAAGACCATCGACAAGACTATCGAGGGGGTTTCTTTATGGATTCATTGCTTTTATATTCTATTTCTTTGATTGTACTTAGCTCCATGGAGAGCTAAACCCCTAGTGGGTACTCGGGTATTGTGAACCCTAGGATGTATTTGTTTTTGAACCTCTTTATTATGCTTTCAATAAATTGATGTTTATTGTGAGTTCCAACCTTGAATGCTTGATTGTATGAACATTTCCCCTAGAGTGACACTAGGGTTGAGAGTTCTTGTTGGTAACCTTGTGAGTGAGTGACACACCATGAGCGTTAGGAAAAGCTAGGTTGGAGAGGGTTGAGAGGGTGAGTCGAGAGGCACAGAGCGTCCCCTTTCCCTCCCGGGCGTGATAGATTCTACCTCCGTTCTTTGAGTTCTTTGCGGCCATAATAGAGTAAATGGTCTAAGGGATGAACTTCCGCTGGGGCTTAGTTGCGCGTGCAACGGAGTGAAGCGTTGAGGTGATCTTAGTATCTAGGGCTCAATTGTGGTTAGGGACCTTCGTTCTGGACCAAAGGGTTAGGTCTATAATTAGGAAGAGATTTATCACTTGGAATCCCTCGAACTCATTGCAACTCTATGCAAAAGTGCGAGGTGTTGAGATTGTTCGATTTCTCCTCCGGGACATGTATAAAGTTAGGCATAGTTGACCTTAGATTTGGGACTATGTAATTAAGGATTTCCACGACTCACCATTGCATTGATTAGGAAGCATAATAGAGGATTCTTGCACTTGAAACAATTATCCTAGGTGGAGCATTATCCGGGTACCCCATCTTTATCGATTGCCTTACCCCCTTCTTTACTTTTGCCCTTTTACTTGTTACTTTTACTGTTGAGAATTGAATCATTATCACACTTATCATCATTGATCTTTTACATAGCTAAAAATCGAATTAAGTATTTTTATTCCCTACTCCCTGTGGATTCGATACCCGCTCACCCGGGATTATTACTTCGACAAACCCGTGCACTTGCGGGATATATGCAAGGGGACCTTGTCAAGTTTTTGGCACCGTTGCCATTGAGTAGGCGTTTAGAGATACTTTGCACTTTATTTTCTTAGCTATTTCACCACACATTCTATTTCACATCTTCTTATTCTATCATCGTTATGATCTTTCTTTTGGTGCAGCCTCGTGTTATGACCGTAGGGAATCCATCAATATTGATTGAAGGAGACCCCGAGCTTGAACGTACACTTAGAAGAAAAAAAGGAAAGAACTCTGCAAGAACAAAGATAATTCAAACTCGATTTGGAATGAGAGGAATCAAAAACATGGCGTAACATAATGAGCAACAGCAAACACTATCTGATTATGCCAGACCTTCAGAGTTTGGGACAAAATCGAGTATTGTGCGTCCCCCGATTACATCTCAGAACTTCGAGCTAAAGCCGACATTCATCCATATACTGCAGCAGTCCGCACAATTCAACGGTTTGGCCGATGAGGATTCAAACAGTCACATAGAGAGCTTTCTCTAGGTGTGCGATATGCTGAAGATAAATGGGCTGACGGATGATGCCATCAAATTGAGAGCCTTTCCATTTTCCTTGAAGGGGAGAGCGAAGCAGTGGCTACACTCATTACCTAGAGCATCAATCACTACATGGGAGGAGATGGTAGAAGCTTTTCTAGCCCGTTATTTTCCTCCCAGAAAATCAGCAAAGCTTAGGAATGAGATCTCGCCCTTTGTTCAGTTGGAATTGGAGTCTCTATTCGAGATATGGGAAAGGTTCAAGGAGCTCCTGAGAAAGTGTTCACAACACGGATTCCCGGAGTGGATGATTGTTCAAACCTTTTACAATGGTTTGAACCCGAGTACAAGGCAACTCTTGGATGCGGCAGCAGGAGGTACCTTAGGTAGTAAAACTCCCGATGAGGCTCATCAATTAATTGAGAAAATGGGGTTAAATAGCTACTATTGGAATGCTAGGGAGAAGAAAAAGGTGGCCGGTCTCCATGAAATTGATGTGGTAAGCTCATTGGCAGCGCAAGTAGAGAGTCTTAGTAAAAAGCTAGATCTCATAGCTTCGAATAGAGTTGCGGCCGTGACCAATTGCACCGGTTGTGGTGGAGGACATGCTCCCTCTGATTGCCCGATCGTTATTGGTGATGTTTCTTCAGTGGAAAACGTTGACTTTGTAGGTAATGGCATGAGACCTCAAGGGAACCCATATAGCAATACTTACAATTCAGGTTGGAAGAATCATCCCAACTTTTCATGGAGTAATCAAGGACCACAAAAGGCCATGGGGCCACCGGGTTTCCAACAACAACAATAAGCCCCTCAAGTGGAAAACAGAATTTCAGGTTTGGAAACCCGAATGACGGATTTAGAGAAGCACTTGGCTAGATTTGTTCAATTTGCAAATACACGATTTGAATCGACCGAGGCTACACTCGCAACCACACCGCCTCTTTGCACAACCTTGAAAAATCGGTGGGGCAAATTATGAAAGTCTCTCCGAAAGGCCACATGGAAGTTTACTAAGCAACACGGAAACCAACCCTAGAGAACATGTGAAGGCGATCACTTTGAGAAGTGGTCGTGAGGTTGAAGGGAGGTTTCCGAGTGAGAAGCCGAAAGAACACGCACCCGAGGTTGTAGAGGTTGAGGAGGGAGCAAAGAAAGAGAAAGAGGTGGCATCTCCACCTTTCAAGCCAAGAATCCCTTATCCCTCTAGATTGAAGAATGACCAAGGGGATTAACAGTATAAGAAATTCCTGAGTTTATTCAAGCAAATCCACATCAACATTCCTTTTGTAGAGGCATTAGCTCAAATGCCTGAGTATGTGAAGTTCCTGAAAGACTTGTTGACTAACAAGAGGAAGTTGGAGGAGAGTGTTTCAGTGGTGCTAGATGCTTCATGCTCGGCGGTGCTGCAAAAGAACATGCCGAACAAGAAGAAAGACCCGGGAAGCTTCATCATTCCGTGTAACATCGACAACTTAGGTGAGGAAATGGCACTGGTGGATTTAGGGGCAAGTATCAACGTCCTGCCATACACTTTCTTCCAAAAGCTAGGCTTGGGAGAGCCTAGGCCTACTCGTATGACTATACAATTGGCGGACCGAACGGTGTGACATCCGAGAGGTATCATTGAAGACGTGCTTGTCAAGGTGGATAAGTACTTTTTTCCGGTTGACTTCGTAGTGTTAGATGTCGATGAGGATGCGGATATACCCTTGATACTTGGGAGACCGCTTCTTATGGACTTCCAAAGCATTGATTGACATGGACGGGATGGAGAGCTCACATTGAGAGTTGGAGATGACAAACTCACTTACCGCCTTTCTGTCGAAGCCATGCGGCATTCTCTCGATTTTGATGACACTTTGTATTTTCTAGACACTCACGATGAGCTTGTTGATGAATTCATGCAGGAAATGTTAAACCCGGATCCATATGAAGGTTTGTTCGACCAAGAGGAGAGCAATGAAGAAGTAATGATGCTTGGGTCGACTGAAGAAGTAACATCTACCCCTGGGATAGTGAAGAAGGTGCTCCGGAAAATGAAGAGGGCTAGGAGACACCATCGAAAACGCTCCAAGACTGTTGGAGACGTACATGAACCAAGAAAGTTAGATGAACCATTGCTAGACGATCCGAAGCCCGATAATACACCCTCTACCCTCAAGAGACTTTGCTCATCATGCTTTCAAGTCATGGGTAAGAGGACGACTTTCATTCATGAACCCCCGTAAGGTAAGACAAGATACGTCAAGCTACGTGACGTTAAACAAGCGCTTCTTGGGAGGCAACCCAAGCAATTACTGTTTTCCTAGTTTTTAGTTTAGTGTTTGCATGAATAAATTGTTAAGTGTTGGTGTCTTAATCTATTAGATGCTTGTGCTGAGATTTCCTTGTGAACTTTGGATTCTAATTGTGTGTTTTCATGTAGAATTGGCGAAGTTTGGTCGTTTGAGCTCTATTTCATATTTTTCACTAGTAAAATTTGCATAATAGGGCAGGCTCTGAGTGTGTAAACATGTTCAGAAATTTTCTGCAGAGCTTGCAGATTTTTCTAAGTCATCCAGAGAACACACAAGGGCGTGTGGAATTTCCACACGCCCGTGGGGGTTGCACTGCGAGCTCATCCAGAGAAGGCACAGGGGTGTGCTGCTACCCCTGTGAACGACCATGCGACTGTCACACGCCCGTGGGTAATTTCTGCACGGGTGTGTGAATTCCTACAGAGTTGGGCAGATTTTTCCGAGAACACACAGGGGCGTGGACTCGCCCCTGTGAGTAACCTTGTGAACCACGCACGGGAGGGTAATTTCCATCGCCCGCTGTGAAACTTTTGAAGATGAGTTCTCTCCATCCCGAGAAGACACAGGGTGTCGCTGCCCTCGTGAGTTTGGCATGTGAATGTCCACGCCGGTGGGGAATTTCCGCACGGGCGTGTGAAACACTCTAGTATTCTTCTCGGATGTCGAGGAAGCCACGGGGGTGCAAGGGTCGCCCACGTGGGTCGGGGAGCACTAGCGTGGATATTGTCCAGCAGGCCATGCGAGAAGTCAAAAGTCAAAGGAGCGTTTTCGAAAGAGCACAGGCGTGCGCGCCCGTAGTGCTTTTTGAAGTGAGGCGCAGGGCGTGGGGAATTTCCATACGCCTGCATGGGTGCACTGCAAGCGCCAAAAGTCATGGGATCTGCTTTAAAGAGGATAGTTCCTCTCCTCTTGACGATTTCTATTCACCGAAAACACTCTCACTGATTCTCCGAGTTCGTGAGTGCTAATTTGGTTGGATTTTTAGTGAAGTTTTTCGACCCGGTTCTTCATTTTCTTACTCCATCGCATCGGTAAGTTATTTTTTATCATCTTCCTTGCCAATTCATGGTTTCTATTGATTAACCTGGTTAATAATGCTTCGTTTCTTCAATTGGAAAGACGATTTATGTTTACAACGAAGTTAGAAGTATTATTATTAAGTTGTATTTTTGGATTTTTGAAGTGTGGCCGTGCGGTTCTCACGCCCCGTGGATCCACATGGGCTGCATGGAAATTTCACGACCAGTGTGGTTCTGCAGCATTGGTTTATCAACTTGTTTGATCAATTTCGTTTAAATCTTGCAGATTATGGCACCTAGGTCAAAGAAGCAAGCTGATAAGAGACCACGTGAGTCATCTCCTGAGCCTGAGTGCATGCGGTTTGCAATTCCAGAGCATCAGGTTCGCTATGAGCGCCTATCGAGGCTCTGTTTTGGGCAAACTCGATTCTTAGACACGACTATATTGCAAGATCTGCAGTAGGGAGATGAGTTTGCTAATGAGATCGAGGATCTTATTTCAGAAGGTGGTTGGCGGCATTTGCTGATGATTAAAGAGCCAGCCATCCGAGAGTTTGCACTGGAGGTGCTATCATCATTCGAGTTTGATAGATTGTATGCGAGCTTCGACAGTGTGGACACCATTTAGTTCAGAGTATTTGGATACCACCATAACTTGAGCATTACGCAGTTTTCAGTACTACTTGGCTTGTACGAGGAGGCATTCACAGATACAGAGGAATATGCGCAGTTACCGACTGATTACCCTGGAACCTTGACCCCCCAGAGAGCTTATAGAGTGTTATGTGGTCAAGGTCAGTATGAGCCGGGGGTGTCCAAGGCCACATGTCTTTCCCGACCTGCATATAGATACTTGCATGCCATTATGAGTAGGTCGGTGCATGGCCGTGGTGATACCACTGGTGTCCTGAGTTGTCAGGAGCTACTATACTTGTACTCGATGGTACAGCGTGTACCGATTCACTTAAGGCACATCTTGGCAGAGTACATCAGACATCAGGGATACTATGCTAGACTGGGAGCGATCTTCTTGGGCCCCTACATTACGAGATTAGTGCTGGGTATGGGTCTCTTGGATTCGATTCGCGGGGCCGAGAAGACGAGTGTACCTGCTCCCCTGAGTCTAGAGAT
Source organism: Dioscorea cayenensis subsp. rotundata (assembly GCF_009730915.1). Lineage (NCBI taxonomy): Eukaryota > Viridiplantae > Streptophyta > Magnoliopsida > Dioscoreales > Dioscoreaceae > Dioscorea > Dioscorea cayenensis. The sequence goes on from NW_024088366.1 coordinate 30,547, forward strand.
GATGCGGTTGATGGGCATGGTCCGCAGGGTTCAGACAAGGGTTTTTGCTTTAGTATTACCAGCTCCAGAGATAGCCGAGAATGAGGGTGATGAAGCCGGAGCATCTCAGCCCGCTCCCGAGCCTCGGCCATGAAGCGTGATGGAGACGGGAGGCACCTCCAGTGGCAGAGGAGCCACCCCAGTGCATATGTTTTCACCATCTCGAGCCAATGATCGCTTTGAGAGGCTCGAGAATGCTATAGGAGTGGTCCGAGCTGAGGTTGCGAGATTAGGGCTACGCAGCTACTCAAGACTACAGAGTTCATGGCGCGCTTCGACGTGTTACTATAGATTTTAGAGCGAGGCGTCGCCTCATCATTTTGTATTACTGAGCGAGGACTCCTCACGCCCCCCTCGGTTCCTCTAGCACCTCCATCCTCTACCCCGAGCCACCGGTAGACCCATTATGTGCTTCACCTGACATAGTGCAGAGACCCTACAGGTTCTGAGAGTGACACCGAGCACTTGATTTTTCCCTTTCCTTTACTTTCTTGCATTTTTATTTTTTTATTTTTTTCTTGTTTTTTTAGACTTGTTCACTCGTAGGATTCCCCTTCGAGTTTATTTTTCATTTTTGCATCATCGAGTTGTATTCATTGCTTTATCTTTTATATACACTCGATTTATTTTGTCTTTATTGAGCTTCATTGAACCCCCTCGTGTATGCGTGCAGATGGTCTTGTCTTCTTGGGAATTGAGACTTAATCATGGGCACGGCCAAGGTAGTGAGGTACTTGGCCGTGTGAGCTTCACAACCCGTTGGAACACTACTCCCAACGAACTAGCTTCATCAAACGCCACACTAGGAGTCAGGGGAGTATTGTTTTGATTGCTTCTCCCACATTTGCTTTTGAATGATTTATATTTTTGAGTGAGTCTTGAATGTGTACATTGGGGACAATGTACAACTTAAGTGTGGGGGGAGTTTCACTAGTGTACACATCTTCTCTATTGTTCTTGATTGTTATATGCTCACATAGCGAATGGCGGTTCACCTTAGTTGCAATGATTGTATTCTTGAGTTTAGGAGAATTTCTAACATTGAATGTTTTCATGCTCTAGTTCTTGCTTGAATTTCTAGGAATTTTTGCCCGATTTACACTTAGTGCACTACTCACTCTTTGAACTCTATTGGAAACTCATGTTCAATGTTAGGGACTAGTTAGGTTTATTTTCTTGTGCTAAATTCTGAAAAAAAAATGAAAAGAAGGAACAAAATAGTTTTATTGTTTATTTGTGCTTGTTGGGTGGAAAGAGCTACCACCTATAAAGTATGAAGCTACTCTCATAAGTCAGATACTAGTTATGCCCTAATGAGAGAAAGAGCTATCTCATAGGATGAGTGAAAGCTACCACTCGGGTAGAAAGAGCTACCACCTCGAAAGTGTGAAAGCCACCTTAGCGGCCGCTTTGGAAAGGGCTACCTTAGAGGATGTGTGAAGCTACTACCATCTTTGAAATTGTTGTCACTTGTTTAGTTAAATAAGTTCCTTATACTTAGAGCTTTGAGGAGTATACCTTGGGATGACTTGAGTGAGTCCACACACTTTCATGATTTCGGGTTTGTTGTCCTTTTTTATTCAAGTTTTGATCTAGAGTTTTGATTTTTCACATTTAGTGTTGAAATTTCCCTCACTTGTAGAATGCTCTCTTTGTATACTTTGGTGAACCTAAGGCCAAGAACTTCCAATATTTTCTTCATTGATGCACATAACATTTTAATTTTTGCTTGAGGACAAGCAAAAGCTTAAGTGTGGGGGAGTTTGATAAGTGCTTGTGCGATACGAATGCGAAGCATTCATTCCTTATGTTGAGCATTACTTTTCTCAGGTTTTTACACTAATATGTGTGTTTTTATGTTACTTTTATGCAGGTAGGGTTGTGAGGCCGAGTATGAAGGAAATAGGCCAATGTGTATCATAATGCACCAATTTTGGAGGAAATCTTGCTAAGGTTCAAACGCGAAGACATAGGTCAGGTGTGAGATACGAGAGTGTGTGCCAAGCTCCTCGTATTCGAGTGGGCACATCCATTTGGAGGGGCACAAAGGCAGTCACATTCGAGCATTCTGACTTATGTACACAAAACAAGAGCTCCACCAACGTGTACACCATTGAAGAAGCAAGTGATCCATGACGTGAACATGTGCCTGTTTGTGTTACCCCGATGAAAGTATGGAATTGGGAAGCTATTCAGGGTAGAATATCGAGCATATCATCGTAATGAAAGACTGCTCACAACCGCCGAGAAACCGAGAGAAGCAGAGAATCCACACGGGCGTGTGGAAATTATACACACCCGTGTGGAAATTCCGCACGGGCGCGTGGAGCATCCATGCTCGTGTAGTTACCTGATTCTAGCCCTATTTAAAGCCGATTCAGCCCCGATTTTGGTATTCTTTTCTCCATCTTTTCCACAACTTGAGAGAGGGCTTCGGCTAGGGTTTCGAGGGGTATTGGCCAAGGTTTTGGAGAGGTTCTATGGCTCTGACATCTTTATTCCTTACGAAGAAGATTGGTAGGGGAGCTTCCATCGAGGCGTATCCCATACCGGACGAGGGAATCCTTGGACGACGAGTAGAGGACTTTTCACAAGACCATCGACATGACTATCTAGGGGGTTTCTTTATGGATTCATTGCTTTTACATTCTATTTCTTTGATTGTACTTAGCTCCATGGAGAGCTAAACCCCTAGTGGGTACTCGGGTATTGTGAACCCTAGGATGTATTTGTTTCTTTGAACCTCTTTATTATGCTATCAATAAATTGATGTTTATTGTGAGTTCCAACCTTGAATGCTTGATTGTATGAACATTTCCCCTAGAGTGACATTAGGGTTAAGAGTTCTTGTTGGTAATCTTGTGAGTGAGTGACATACCACGAGCGTTAGACAAAGCTAGGTTGGAGAGGGTTGAGAGGGTGAGTCGAGAGGTACAGGAGCGTCCCCTTTCCAATCGGGCGTGATAGATTCTACCTCCGTTCTTCGAGTTCTTTGCGGCCATAATAGAGTGAATGGTCTAAGGGATGAACTTCCGCTGGGGCTTAGTTGTGCGTGCAACGGAGTGAAGCGTTGAGGTGATCTTAATATCAGGGCTCAATTGTGGTTAGGGACCTTCCACCTGGACCAAAGGGTTAGGTCTATAATTAGGAAGAGATTTATCACTTGGAATCCCTAGAACTCATTGCAACTCTATGCGAGTGCGAGGTGTTGAGATTGTTCGATTTCTCCTCCGGGACATGTATAAAGTTAGGCATAGTTGACCTTAGATTTGGGACTATGTAATTAAGGATTTTCACGACTCACCATTGCATTGATTAGGAAGCATAATAGAGGATTCTTGCACTTGAAACAATTATCCTAGGTGGAGCATTATCCGGGAACCCCATCTTTATCGATTGCCTTACCCCCTTCTTTACTTTTGCTCTCTTGCTTGTTGCTTTTACTGTTGTGAATTGAATCATTATCACACTCATCATCATTGATCTTTTACATAGCTAAGAATCGAATTAAGTATTTTTATTCCCTACTCCCTGTAGATTCGATACCCGCTCACCCGAGATTCTTACTTCGACAAACCCGTGTACTTGCGGGATATACGCAAGGGGACCTTGTCAAGTTTTTGGCGCTGTTGCCGTTGAGTAGGCGTTTAGAGATACTTTGCACTTTGTTTTCTTAGCTATTTCACCACACATTCTATTTCACATCTTATTCTATCATCATTCTGATTTTCTTTTTCATTCTTTTTAGTGCAGCTCCAGGTTATGACCCGAGGGAATCCATCAATATTGATTGAAGGAGACCCTGAGCTTGAACGTACACTTAGAAGAAAAGGGAAAGAACATGTGCAAGAACAGCATAATTCAGCTGATTTGGAAGGAGAGGAATATGAAAACATGGCAGAACATAATGAGCAACAGCAAACACTATCTGATTATGCCAGACCTTCAGTGTTAGGGACATAATCGAGTATTGTGCGTCCCCCGATTATAGCTCAGAACTTCGAGCTAAAGCCGGCATTCATCCATATACTGCAGCAGTCCGCACAATTCAACGGTTTGGCCGATGAGGATCCGAACAGTCACATAGAGAGCTTTCTCGAGGTGTGTGATATGCTGAAGATAAATGGGGTTACGAATGATGCCATTAAATTGAGAGCAACCTCCTTTTCTTTGATAGCTCTCTCCTCAACCTCTATGACCTCGGGTGCTTCAATATTGGTCTTCTCACTTGGAAGCCTACCCTCAACCTCACGACCACTTCTCAAAGTGATCACCTTCACATGTTCTCTTGGGTTAGTCTTGGTATTACTCAGCAAGCTTCCTTGTGGTCTCCCCGATAGAGACTTCGTGATTTGCCCCACTTGATTTTCTAGATTATGCAATGAAGCGGTGTGGTTGTGATGTGTAGCCTCGACCGATTGGAACCGTGTATCTGATGATTGCACAAATCGGGTCAAGGCTTTCTCTTGATTGGTCATGCGGGTCTCCAAGCCTGAAACTCTATTCTCCATGTTTAGGGCTTATTGTTGTCGAAAACCCGGTGGTGCTATGGCCTTTTTCTGCCCTTGGTTACTCCATGAGAAATTAGGAAGGCTTCTCGAACCTTGGTTGTAGGTGTTGCTAAACAGATTACCTTGTACCCTTCCCGGATTACCCACAAAGTCTACTTGTTCAGTCAGGGCTGAAGTAGCAATCAAAATAAGGCAATCAGACAGCATATGTGCCCCTCTCCCCCCCAAAACCATCACAACTTGTGATAGCGGCCATTGACAACGCTCCTTGCTTGTGACCCGCAAGTGCACGGGTATGTAGAGTAATAAATTCTAGGTAAGTGGGGTATCGTATCCACAAAGAGTAGGGAGTAAAAATACTTAAATTTCTACTTAACCACATGAAAGTGAACAATGATAGTGTTGATAAAATGTAATAAAAACAAAGATAAAAAGAAACAAGAATGAGAGACAAAAGTAAGTGAGAGGTAAGGCAATCGATAGAAGTGGGGTACTCGGGCAATGCTTCCCCTAAGATTAATATTTCAAGTGCAAGACCAACTATTATACTTTCTAATCAATGCTCAATGAATCGTGAAAATCCTTAAGCACACAGTCCCAAATCTAAGGTCAACCATGACTAACTCTATACTATGTCCTAACGGAAAAATCATTCAGTCTCAACACCTCACACTGTGTAAAGTTGCATGGAGTTCTAAGGAATCCAAGTCATAAACCCTCTTCCTATGTATAGACCTAACCCTTTGGTCCAAACAAAAGACCCCTAGTCACATCTAAGACCCAGACACTAGAGTCCCTTCAACGCTTCACTCTGTTGATCGTGAAACTAAGACCCAGCAGAGTTCATCCTTTAGAACTTCACTCTATTATGACCACAAAGAACTCAAGAAAATGGAGGTAGGATAAATCACACCGAAGGGGAAAGGGGACGCTCTGCTACCTCTCGACTCACCCTCTCAACCCTCTCTAATCAACCAATGTCTAACCCTTGTAGTGTGTTACTCATCTACAATGGCTACCACGATGGACTCTCAACCCTAGTGTCACTCTAGTGGAGAAATCATTCCACAAGAACTCAAGATTGGAACTTAATTGAAACATCAATTAAGGAAAGCATAATAAAAGATCAATGAAACAATTACATCATAGGGTTTAATGATAAGTGCTTGTGTGATAAGAATGCGAAGTGTTCTTTCCTTATAATGAGCATTACTTTTATCAGGTTTTAGCGCTAATATGTGTGCATTTATGTTACTTTCATGCACATAGGGTTGTGAAGCAGAATGTTAGAGAAAGAAGCCAATGTAGATCATGAATGCACCATATGGAGGAAATCTTGAGAAGGATCAAACACGAAGACATAAGTCTGGTTCAAGATGCGATAATGTGTGCCAACCTCCTTGTATTCAAGTTAGCACAATAATTTGGAGGGTCACAAAGGCAGTCACATTCAAGTATTCTGGCTTGTGCATGTATAGCAAGATCTCCACTAATTTAGCTGTTTATTGAAGAAGCAAAGCGATTTACGACATAAACGTGTGCCCGTTTACATTACCTCGATGAGAACATGGATTCAGGAGTATTTCGGGCCGGTATTGTAGCAGGTACTGTAATAAGCACTGTAGAAATTCAATATACCGGGTACTGTTCACAAGCGGCCCAGAAGAGTGATTTCCATAGAATCTACACGCCCATGCGTGAATTCCACCCGCCCGTGTGGTGAATCCACAAGGGCTTGTGGATTCCCGATTCCAGCCCCATTTATGGCCGATTTTTTGTCCGATTTCAGCATTTTTTTATACATCTTTTCCCCAACTTGAGAGATGGCGGGGCTAGGGTTTTGAGAGGTATTGGCTAGGGATTGGGAGAGGTTCTACGGCTCTGACATCGCACTCCATTAGGAAGAAGGTTAGTGGGAGAACTTTCATCGGCACCGATCCGGCGAGGTGTATCCTAGGCCGGACAAAAGGACCCTTGGACGAGCAGAGGCTTCTCCTCAAGACCATCATCACGACTATCGAGGGGTTTTCTATGGATTACTTATTTTTACATTCGATTTTATTGATTGTAACTAGCTCCATGGAGAGCTAAACCCCCTAGTGGGTACTTGGATTTGTGAACCCTAGGATGTATTTGTTTCATTAAATGATGTTTTATTTGAGTTCCCATCTTAAATGCTTGATTGATTGAATGCTCCCTTAGAGTGACACTAGGATTGAGAGTTCACCTTGGTAACCCTTGTGAGTGAGTGACACACCACGAGAATTAGACAAAGCTAGAATGGAGAAGGTTGAGAGGGTGAGTCCAGAGGTAGCGGAGCATCCCCTTTCCCCTCCGGTGTGATTTATCCTATCTCTATTTCCTCAAGTTCTTTGTCTGTCATAGTAGAGTGAATGGGTAAGGGATGACCTTCCGCTGGGGCTTAGTTGCAGAGGCAACGGAGTGAAGCGTTGAAGTGATTTTAGCATCTAGGGCTTAATTGTGACTAGGGACTTTCTACCTGGACCAAAGGGTTAGGTCTACAATTAGGAAAAGGATTTATCACTTGGAATTCCTAGAACTCATTGCGATTCTATGCGAGTGCAAGGTTGAGAGATTGTTCAATTTCTCCTCAGGGACATGTATAGAGTTATTTATGGTTGACCTTAGATTTGGATCATGTATTGAAGGATCTCCACGACTCATTAATACATTAGTTAGAAAACATAATAGAAGGTTTTGCACTTGAAACGATTGTCCTAGGTGGAGCAATATCCGGCTACCCCATTTATATCGATTGCCTTACCTACCCTTTACTTGTGCTTTCTTTCTTATCTCTTTTACTTTTGTTACATTACATCTCGTCACGCAACTATTATTCACTTTTCGCTTAGTTAAGAAACAATTTAAGTGTTTTTATTCTCTACTCTCTGTGGATACAATACCCACTCATCTGTGATTTATTACTTTGATAAACCTGTGCACTTGCGGGACATATGCAAGGGTAGTTGTCATTTACAAAATCCAAGGACCCACTAGGGGGTTTAGCTCTGTAAAGAGCACAATAAAATCAACAATAAAACCAAAATTAAAAACAAGTGCTAAATAATAAAACCCCCTCGTTAGTCATGTCGATGGTCTTATGGAGTAGCCAAGTCTTCTCCAAAGGTCCCCTTGTCTGGCCTAGGACACACCTCGCCGGATCTATGCCGATGAAAGCTCTCCCCAATAGCCTTCTTCCAAGTGAATTGTGGTGTCGAATCCCGCAAACCACTCTAAAGACTTGCCAAAAGCCTCTTTATATCCTAGCCAACGGCTTCCTAAATGATGGAGAAAAGTGGAAGAGAAAGGGGAAAAAGATCCCCAAAATCGTGCTGAATCGCTGTTTAAATGGGGCTAGAATTGGGCATCCACATGCCCCTATGGATCTGCCACACGGGCCTATGGAATTTCCACATGGGCGTGGGTAATTTCCACATGCCCGTGTAGATTCTCTGGAAATCCTTTTTTCGGCGGCCTGTGAATAGTAACTGATACAGTATCTACTACAATACTCGGTTAAAACACTCCTAATTCCACACTTTTCATCGAGGCAATATAAACGAGCACGCGTTTATGTAGTTGATCACAACTCTTCTTTAATCAAAAGCTTCGTTGGTGAAGATCTTGTTATCAATACACAAGTCCGGAGATGCAAATGTGACTGCCTTTGTGTTCTTTTCTGAATACTTAGCTTCACAACACTACATGCGCAAAAGAACACGAATACATATGCATTAGCGCTAAAACCTGCTAAAAGCAATTCTCATCATAAGGATAGAACACTTTGCATTCTTATCACACAAGCACTTATCAAACTCCCCACACTTAAGCTTTTGCTTGTCCTCAAGCAAAGAAATACACATTGAAGCATGGAAGAGAGAAATATTGAAAGTGCTCAGCCTTAGGTTCACCAAAACATGCGAGGAGAGCATTCTACAAGTGAGGGAAATTTCAACACTAAATACGAAAAATCAATGCTCTAGCCAAAAACTCAAATAAAAAAGGACAACAAACCCGAAATCGTGTAAGTGTGTGTAAACTCAATCAATTAAACCCAAAGTATACTCCTTAAAGTCCTAGGTATAAGGGACTTATTTATCTACAAAACATAACAAAATAAAAAGATGGTAGTAGCTTCACACATCCTCTTACGTAGCCCTTTCCCAAGTGGCAGCTAAGGTGGTTCTCACACTTTTGAGGTGGTAGCTCATTCTACCGGGGTGGTAGCTGACACGTCCGAATATGCGTGTAAACTGCAAGTGCACGGGTGTCGAAGTAATAATTACCCTGGTGAGTGGGTAGTCAAATCCATAGGGAACGGAAGTATTAGTATTAACCAATTCTTAGTTATCTAGTCAAAATCAATGGATGTGATGAAATGAACTAATTACAAGAGAATTAATAACCAAGCAAACGGGCAAGAAAAACAGGTAAAGGAGATCTCAATCAATAAAGATGAGGTACCCGGACAATGCTCCCCTTAGAATCTAACATGAAGCTCAAGATTCACTAAATGCTTCTAAACTGAGTCTAATGAGTCGAGGCAATCCAAGAATAACCGGCCCTTGCCTCAGAGCCACCGGCACTAGTCCCCTACAAGGTCCCGGTGGAGAAATTGCTCAATCTCAACATCTCAAACCCCATATGACCGCAATACTCTCTAGGGACACCTAAGAGTGAAACCGATTCCTAAAGACAGATCCAACCCTAATTCCCGACGAAGGATCCCTAACCCCCTACAAGGTCCCGGCAGAAAAATCTCTCAATCTCACACCTCACAACAAATATGATTGCATAGAGTCTATGGAAAATGGAGATAGGAAATACTCAATCGGAAGGGAAAGGGGATACTCCACTATCTCATGACTCACCCTCTCAACCCTCTTTAACCTTGAAGTTCTAACTCTAATGGAGACCTCTCTCTCATCAAAGTAACAAATCAAGCAAATCTAATCAACCACAAGGATTAATAAAACAAAGCAAGCAATGAGAATACAAGATTAAAACTCAAATCAACTCGGATTTAATAGAAACATATAGCAAATCAATACAAAAACATAGATCCAAGGGTTCACATGCTCAAAATACCTACTAGGGTTTAGCCCTCCATGGAGCAAGTTACAAAACAATGGTCAATACAATGAAAAGCAAGGAAAACCATGAAGAAAAACCCCCTTAAATTCGTGATGATGGTATTGATGGGTCGCCCAACGTCTTGAAGAATCCTTCTCCGAAGCTAGGTCACCGAAGGCTCCCTCTATGCTATGACGGAGAGAAGATCGATCAAAGTTGGTGATGGATGTCCCCCTATATCGCCAAAGACCTCCTCCAAAACCCTAGCCTCCTTGCCTTTAAAGTGCTCGCCAAAAGCCTCGCAAAAAGTCCCCAAAAGAATAGGGCACACGGCCTATTTAAAGCCCAAAACAGGGCCTGTCACGTGCCCCCACGCACCCATGTGGATTTTCCACGCACCCATGTATTTTGCAGGAATTTCCACGCGGGCGTGTGAACAGTAATTTTGCTACAGTAGTTTTCACAAACCGCGGTCCAAACAATCTTCTCTTGAGGCCACATGTCCGGGCACACGTCCATGTCACACCCACCCCTTCCACCGAGGTAAATATGGCACCCATTAGTTGAAAATTTCTTTTTAACTTAAACTGACGCCCTAAAAAACCAAATCAGACTTACAAATCACAATTTATAATTTTACACCAACTACAGGTTCAAATACATAAATACAACAAGTTTAACTACTCAAATTTGCGGGTACAACCACTACAAGATCACGACATCAATAAATAGGAAAAAAAAGAGACCCACTGCAGTCCTAGACTCAACCCTGACTAGCTCTAAACTCGATCAGGCAATCTAGGGTCCTACTCATGCAGCTACAGCACATTCAGTTGGTCGATAGTGGCTCAATAATTTTAAATAAGTAAATGTAGTGTAAATAAAGCATATAAAGATCAATTTTAACAAATAATTTTCAAAACTTTCACAAAGACCAAAATTTTGGTAAAATACAGCTTTAAAGAGCTTTTGAAACTTAATTTCATCACAAATCAACATTAAATCAATTTTTCCAAGAAAATCGAAATTATTGTGAAAGACTGCCCTCCTAAGAGTAACAGCTGGGCTTCGCCCCCTCATCACAATTCAAATTAACAAGAAATATAAAAATCGTCCTCAAATCCATAGCCCCAAAACTCTCCCCGACTTAGCCGTCGTCACGACTAGGTTGGGAGCCGCCAAGGTCTTCATAACCTTGACATTGGCCCACCGGTCCCGTGTGGTGACTTCGGGATCCCGATGTATCATCCAATCAGGGCTCTACGCTCCCACCTGATCCGGACAAATCAACACTCAGGTCCACCACGCCACCTCTAAAGGTTGGCCCATGGGAACCCACTACTGCAATAGTCAGGCCTTAGCCCGCCGTCACCATCCAAACCATCATATAGATATAGCAATAATACAATCGGTATAAATCATATCACAGGATCCTTATCCAAAACAAGCATTCACATCTCGGAAATAAACATTATTTTCCACAAAGCCAATGCCAAAAGTATACAATGCATAAACCAGTAAAGTCCAGATTCATGATACCATTCCTATACTAGGAATGAAAACCAATTCCACAAACAATGCCAATAAAACATTTTAATATGCTCACATGGTTTCACAAATCATTCCAAATCAAAGTATATGTAACCATAAAAAATAAGCACATGATCTAAATAATTAAATCATATATACGTGTATTTTCACTATTTGAAAATACATATAATTATACAAAATCATGTATATCAATACGATCATCATGGCACATCAACTGCAAATAAATAATAATAAATATAAGTATATTTCAATAGTATACGCAATTAAACATAATAAAATGAAATAATTAAACCATCGTTTCCAAAATACTAGCCATTAAATAATTATATCAAAATAATAATAATTAAATAATTATTTCCAAAATAATAATAATTATCCAATAATTTAAATATTAGCCACTATCAACTCACCTGGTTTCCCTTGGCTTTTTTGCTAGACATGGAACTCCATCTCAAGACTGAACAACACCTAACAATATAACATAATAAAAATAAATATAAATATCACAACTAAGCCCAAAATAAAATACAATAAACCAACATCTGACTCTCTAATTGGCCTATTCACTCCAATCGGTTAAAACCCGACCTTGCATAATTAAACCGGTCTCCAATTGCACTTAAACTAACTTAATTTAGGCTAAACACTGCTGAATCAATCTCAAACCACTGAACGAAGCTCAATTACACTGAACCAAACTCAATTTCACTGAACCAAGTTTAATTACACTGAACCAAACTCAATTTCACTGAACCAACCTCAATCTAGCCAACCAGCCTTGAACCAACTCCAATTCTTATACAAAATCTGTTGAACCAGCTTGGTTCAACCGAACCCAAATTTTTTCTTGAATTAGTTCAACCAAAATCCTTAGCCCAATATCCAAACCAAGCCCAAATCAGTCTAAATCCACTCAATTTAACCAAACAATTCAAGTTCAACCACACTCAACTTGATTTGTTCAAACTTAGACCAAAATCAATTCAATTGAACCCAACCACTCCAATTCTCATCCAAACCCAAGTCCATTTCATTTAAGTGAACTTGACTAAACCAAATCAAATTCTCTTCACTTGATTTGATCAAGCCCACTCAACCAAATCAAACCCAACTCAACCAAATCAATTCAACTCAACCAATTCAATTTCAACTCAACCAATTCAATTATAACTTGGTTTGATCCAACCAAATCAACTTGGCTAACTCAACCAATTCAATCCAACCATCATCATTAACACTTTAATCATCATCATCATCATCAACTTAATTAACCAAACTAAACCATAATCTCGGTGCTACAGTAATGCTACAGTAAACCGAAAATCTCATCTCCATTTCAAGCAAATTTCATCACAAATATAAGGTTTTCAACACAAAAAAAAAAATCATTTCAGAACAACACCCTCATAACTCCATCATAATTTCTTCAAAACAAATTCATTATTTTCTTCAAAATCACCCAAAATACATACATCCAAACATACACAAACATTAAACAAAAACTACACCAAAGAAGACCCTTACCAAGCAAGTAACCACTCCGGCGAAATCCCTCCAGTGATATCCAAATTCTCCACCTCAAATATCCAATTTTTCCCTTTTTATTTCTTTATTTTTTTTCTCTCTCTCGGGTTACTGTAGCAAGTGAAGGAGTAGAAGATGATGAACAAACCATCAAAATCTAGATTTTTCTCCAACTTTTGTTTTCAGCCGAAATTCACTTTTAGTCTCTCAAAATATAATTTCTTACAAAACAGTCTCTGAAAAACTCACTAATGGCCCCTGAATTATGAAATAGTATTCTCAAAAGGTCCTTTGAAACTATCCAATGATCCTTGAAATATAACACAGTATTTCAAAAAGCTCCCTACCGCCTTACCTTTCAGTCCTTAGTTTTCAGAAACATTTCATATCAATCCTTTTTCTATTACTCTTTCACCCAAAATCTTTTATAAACTTTCACATTTAGGTCCTTATTCTTTACACTTGGGGTTTCTCAACAGGATTACTCTGTAGAAAAATCTTACTGCAACTGTAGTAATACCCTGAATATATTTTCCAACAGTTATCCACAGGTTTAGGGTATTACATCCATGTGGTAGGCTATAAGACTTTTTTTCATCGACGCATCTTTGAAAGGTCTTGCAATCTTCACAAAGAGAAGGAACATGAAGATGTGGCTGCCTTTGTGCCTTTCCAACTAGTGAATTGACTTGAATCCTCTTGGAAGATGCACACATCCCCACCTTAATGAACTCCTCTCGTGTCTTGGTCCTTGAATTGAATAAGAACTCCCAATATCGTGTCTTTATAGCTTATCTTTGCTTCCTTTTTACTGTTCAAGGCATTCACAACCTATATGCATAAAAGAACACCAAATACACAATATAAGACATAAACCATGATAAAAATGATGCTCAATGCATGTAAAACACATATAAAAATATGCCTACTCAAGCACTTATGAGTAGCTTTCACTCATCCCATGAGATAGCTCTTTCTCTCATTAGGGCATAACTAGTATTCGACTTATGAGAGTAGCTACATACAACATAGGTGGTGGCTCTTTCCACCCCTATTGCACAAACAACAAGTTTATTTTTTTTTTCAGCAGCATTAACAAAAGAAGTAACACTAACTAGTCCCTTTAACATTAAACTTGAGTTTCCAAAAGAGTTTAAAGAGCGAGTAGTGCAACAAGTGTCATTCGGGCAAAAATTCCTAGAAATTCAAATAAAAACTAGAGCATGAGAATATTCAATGTTAAAAAATCTCCTAAACTCAAGAATACAATCATTGCAACTAAGGTGAACTGTCATTGGCTATGTGAGCATGTATGTAAATCAAAACTTATATAAAAGACGTGTGTAACGTGAACTCCCCCCACACTTAAGTTGTACATTATCCCCAATGTACACGTGCAAGCTCACGAATAATGTATATCACTAAAGAATAGATGTTTTGAAAATCAATCGAAAGAATACTCTCCTGACTCCTAGTATTGCATTTGATGGAGCTAAATCCTTGGTAGTGATGTTCCAACTTGTTGTGCAGCACACACAGCCAAGTGCCAAAACATCTTGGCCGCGTCCATGACTAGTTCTCGATTCCCATACTGATAAGACCATCTGCACGCATACACAAGGGGGTTCAGTGAAGCTTAATAAAACAAAAATAACTCGAGTATGTAAAAGATAGAGAAATGAATACAACTCGAGACAACAAAACAAAAATAAAAGCCATACTTAGAAGGAAAATCCTTTCTAAATAGTGCAAATCTAACAACAATATAAAATAAGATAACAAGAAAGAAATAAAAAACGACGCATCAAGCATCTGTGTCATGCTTTGGCTCTACTGCTGCTGGAAAATAAAAAAGGTGCTAGTAGATCTGGTGATGGTGAGGCTGGTGGGGCTGTAGGGGTCTGAGATCTCAGAACAAATGATGAAGCAGTGTCTCGCTCAAGAATCTGCTATAATGTATAAAAACATGCCATAAACTCTGTATACTACACGACCTGTGTAGCCCGGACCTCAGTGATCTCTGTCCGTAGCATCCTCACCGTACTCTCGAGCCTCTCAAAATGATTATAGGCTCGAGACGGTAAAAACATGCGTACTAGGGGTGACTCCTCTGCCACAAGAGGTGCCTCGGTTTCAACTGGTATCAGCTAAGGCTCCGGAGCAGGCTGAGAACTCTCGACAATATCATCATATCCCTCTACTACCTATGGGGTAGGTGTAATCAGAGCATACACTCCGGACTGGACTCTGTGAACCATCCCTATCAGCCTTAACATCTTTATGCCTAGCAGAGTAGGTATACTCGCCTTCTTGGCCCTCAAATCACGTCCAGAAGGCCCATACACATAACCAATCTCGTGATGTAAGGGCCCGAGAAAATCACTCCTAATCTGGCATATTAACCCTGCTGTCATATATACTCTGCGATGATATATCCTAGATGGATCGGTGTGCTCTGAAATATCGAATAAAGATATAGAAGCTCCTGCCGGCTCAGGACGCCGGTACTGTCACCACGGCCGTTCACCGACCTACTCATAACTGTGTGCAAATATCGATATGCAGGTCAGGAAAGGCACGTGGAATTTGACACTATTGGTTCATACTGGCACTGACCCATAGCAATCCATACGCTCTCTGGGCGGTCAAGGAGCCCGGATAATCCACTCAGAATCGAGCGGCACTCCTTAGTATCTGCGGAATGCCGCTTATACGCTCCCACCGGGTCAAGAACTGTGTCACGCTCATGGTGTAGTGATCCCCAAGTGCTTTGAACTGTATAGCATGGCCACTGTCAAATCTGTTATATGTACGGTCGAACTCGAAGGATGATAGAACCTCGAGTGTAAGTGCACAGATAGTAGGCTCTCTAATCGTCAATAACTGTCTCCAACCTCCAACCGAGACAAGATCCTCTACCTCATTTGCAAACTCGCCTCCCTACTGTATATCTCGCAATTCGCTCATGTGTAGGAAGCAAGTCTATCCAAACTGAAGCATCGACAAATGCTCATAATGAGCCTGATGCTCATGAATAGTGAACTCATTGTGCTCTAACTAAGGGACTGCTCTCTGGGATGTTTGCCGGTCGCGATCTTAGTCCTAGGTGCCATATCTGTAAAAATCAAAAAGAAATCACTCATAATGGCTTGAAGGAATAATGCTGCAGGAA
Source organism: Dioscorea cayenensis subsp. rotundata (assembly GCF_009730915.1). Lineage (NCBI taxonomy): Eukaryota > Viridiplantae > Streptophyta > Magnoliopsida > Dioscoreales > Dioscoreaceae > Dioscorea > Dioscorea cayenensis. The sequence continues at coordinate 46,438 of NW_024088366.1, forward strand.
TCTACACCATCGTGAGGAAATTCCACACGCCTGTGTGGATCCACGGGGTGTGAAAAATGCACGGCCGCATGCTAAAAACTCATAAATACTTCATTATATCCCTTATAATTTCTTTCTAATCATGTATACCCCTTCTAATTGTAGAGACGAAGCAACATTCACTAGTTTCATCACTTAAAATCAAGAATTTATGGAGAAAAGAAGGAAAAGGTGTTTACCGATGAATAGAAGATGAAACTTTCAAAATCGGTAGAAAAATCGAGTAAAACTCCTCAAAATCAACGGTGTAAGGTCGGGAAAGATGTTAGGAGTGTTCTCTGAGTAACTGGAGGTGTGAGGATGAAGAAGAGTGGAAAGGTTTATAAAGAAAACCCACGGCTCTTGTGTTCCTGCTCATTCGCACGGGCATGCAGAAATTACCCACACCCGTGCTCCTCTATCGGAGAGACTCACTGGGGCAGACGCACGTCCCTTTGCACTCTCGGGAAAACACTCAAGTCTCTCTGAACGCATACACACGAGCATGCAGAAAATACCCACGCCCATGTGTCCAACCCACAGGGGCATCACCACGACCCTGTGGTTTCTGTGTCTAACCCGAGAAAACTCTAAGTGTTTCACACGCACATGTGGAAGTTCCCCAGGGGCATGGATGACAACGCCTTTTGTGTATGTCCATAAGGTGCACGGGTTTGTTGAAGTAATAAATCCCAGATGAGTCGGTATCGTATCCATAGAGAGTAGGGAATAAAAACACTTAAATTGTTTCTTAACCAAACGAAAAGTAAATAGTGATTTGTGTGACAAAATGTGATGTAACAAAAGTAAAAGAAACAAGAGAAAGAGTGCAAGTAAAGGGGAGGTAAGGCTATCAATATAAGTGCGGTACTTGGATATTGTTCCGCCTAGGACAATCGTTTCAAGTGCAAAAACCCTCTATTATGCTTTCTAACTAATACATTAATGAGTTATGGAGATCCTTAAATACATGGTCCCAAATCTAAGGTCAACCATTCCTAACTCTATACATGTCCCTGAGGAGAAATTAAATAATCTCTCAACCTCACACTCGTATAGAATCGCCATGAGTTCTACGGTTTCCAAGTGATAAATTCTCTTTCTAGATGTAGAACTAACCCTTTGGTCCAGGTGGAAGGTCCTTAGCCACAATTAAGCCGTAGGTGCTAAAATCACTTCAACGCTTCACTTTGTTGCCTCTGCAACTAAGCCCAGCGGAAGGTCATCCCTTAGCCCATTCACTTTACTATGACCACAAAGAGCTCAAGGAAATAGAGTTAGAATAAGTCATACCGAAGGGAAAAGGGGACGCTCCACTACCTCTCGACTCACCCTCTCAACCCTCTCCAATCTAGCTTTATCTAACTCTCGTGGTGTGTCACTCACTCACAAGTGTTACCAACAAGAACTCGCAACCCAAGTGTCACTCTAAGAGAGTATTCACACAATCAAGCAACAAGATTGGAACTCAAATAAAATATCAATTCATTAAAAGCATAATAAAAAGGTTCCATAAAACGAATACATCCTAGGGTTTACAAATATCCAAGTACCCACTAGGGGGTTTAGCTCTCCATGGAGCTAATTATAATCAATGATATCAAATGTAAAAGCAAAGAATCCATGGAAAACCCTCTCGATAGTCATGGTGATGGTCTTGTGGAGAGTCCTCTACTCGCCCAAGGGACCCTTTGTCCGGCCAAGGATACACCTCGCTGGATCGGTGCCGACGAAAGCTCTCCCACTAACCTTCTTCCAAATGGAGCGCGATGTTGGAGCTATAGAACCTCTCCAAATGCCTAGCCAATACCTCTCAAAACCCTAGCCGCCAGCCTCTCTCAAGTTGGAGAAAAGATGGAGAAAAGAATGCTGAAATCGGGGCTGAAATCGGCCTTAAATAAGGCTAGAATTGGGAATCCACACGCTCATGTGGGAGCCCCTGTATATTTTTCGCACGGGCATGTGGAATTTTGACATGCCTATGTGGATTCTCTGTTTTACTCCTTCTTTGGCCAGCTATGAACAGTATCTACTACAATGTTTGCTACAGTACTCTGCTATAGTACCGGCTCGAAACACTCCCAAATCTATGTTTTCATCGAGGTAACGTAAACGGGCACACGTTTACGCCGTAGATCACTTTGCTTCTTCAATAAACAGATACATTGGTGGAGATCTTGCTATACATGCACAAGCCGGAATGCTTGAATGAGATTGCCCTTGTGGCCCTCCAAATCATTGTGCGAACTTGAATACAAGGAGGTTGGCACACATTCTCGCATCTTAAACCCGACTTATGTCTTCGCATTTGAACCTTCTCAAGACTTCCTCCAAATGGTGCATTCATGATCTACATTGGCTTCTTTCTCTAACCTTCCGCTTCACAACCCTATATGCATGAAAGTAAGATAAATGCACACATATTAGAGTTAAAACCCGAGAAATGTAATGCTTATCATAAGGAAAGAACACTTCATATTCTTATCACACAAGCACTTATCAAACCCCCCCACACTTAAGCTTTTGCTTGTCCTCAAGCAAAAATTTAAACATTAAAGCATAGACGAAGGAAATATTGGAAGTGCTTGGCCTTTGGTTTACCAAAGCTTACAAAGAGAGCATTCTACAGGTAATGGAAATTTCAACACTAAATATGAAAAAAAAATTCAATCCTCTAGCTAAAAACTTGAATAAAAAAGGACAACAAACCTGAAATTGTGTAAGTGTGTGAATTCACT
>NW_024088367.1:0-5000 GCF_009730915.1 Dioscorea cayenensis subsp. rotundata
CGCATACTCCCGATCGAAACGTTGGCTACGGTCATCCAAAATCCGTGAGCTGCCGCGGGGTTTCATGTGATGCCAGCGATGGGGCGGGGGCAGCGGGCTGGGGCTGCCGCCGTCGCCCGGGACGGCCCAGGCGGCGCGGTGCGGCGTCACTGCGGCGGAAGGGCGCGCTCCGTGTCATCTCCCGATCCACTCGTCGCGTTTTTGATGAAACTTCGCCCCTGGGGTTTTTATGATGACAAATCCATCCGCGATGGTCCCGGCAGCGAATTCCAAAAGTCGACCGACCGGCCGTCCCGGCCCGACGCATACTCCCCGATCAGAACATTGAGCTACGGTCATCCAAAAATCCGTGAAACTTCGCCCGGGGGTTTTCATGTGATGCTAAGCGATGGGGCAGGGGCGCCGGGCGGGATGCCGCCGTCGCCCGGACATTGACCCCGGCGGCGCCAGCGGCGTCATCACGAGCGGGAAGAGGCGCGCTCCGTGTCATCTCGATCCACTCGTGCGTTTTTGATGAAAACTTCGCCCCTTGGGGTTTTATGATGACAAATCCATCCCGCGATGGTCCCGCGGCGAATTCCAAAAGTCGACCGACCGGCCGTCCAGCAGCCGGCGATACTCCCGATCGAACGTGGCTACGGTCATCAAAATCCGTGAAACGCCCGGGGTTTTCATGTGATAAAGCGATGGGGCGGGGCGCCGGGCCGGGATGCCGCCGCGTCGCCCGGTCGGCCCCGACGCCCCGGCGCGCGACGTCACACGACGGAAGGCGGCGCTCCGTGTCATCTCCCGATCCACTCGTGCGTTTTTGATGAAACTTCGCCCCTTGGGGTTTTTTATGATGAGAAATCCATCCGCGATGGTCCCGCGGCGAGATTCCAAAGTCGACCGACCGGCCGTCCCGACGCCGACGCATACTCCCCCGATATAACATTGGCTACGGTCATCCGAAATCCGTGAAACTTCGCCCGGGGGGTTTTCATGTGATGCCAAACGATGGGGCGGGGGCGCCGGGCCGGGATGCCGCCGTCGCCCGGACGGCCCCGCGGCCCCGGCGCGACGTCACACGACGGGAAGGGCGCGCTCCGTGTCATCTCCCGATCCACTCGTGCGTTTTTGATGAAACTTCGCCCCTTGGGGTTTTTTATGATGACAAATCCATCCGCGATGGTCCCGCGGCGAGATTCCAAAGTCGACCGACCGGCCGTCCCGACGCCGACGCATACTCCCCCGATATAACATTGGCTACGGTCATCCGAAATCCGTGAAACTTCGCCCGGGGGGTTTTCATGTGATGCCAGCGATGGGGCGGGGGCGCCGGGCCGGGATGCCGCCGTCCCGGACGGCCCCGACGCGCCCGGCGGCCCGGCGGCGATCACCGCACGGAAGGGCGCGCTCCGTGTCATCTCCCGATCCACTCGTGCGTTTTTGATGAAACTTTCGCCCTTGGGGTTTTTATGATGACAAATCCATCGCGATGGTCCGCGGCAGATTCCAAAGTCGACCGACCCGGCCGTCCCCGGCGCCGACGCATACTCCCCGATCGAACATTGGCTACGGTCGTCATCCAAAACTGGACCGGGGGTTTTCATGTGATGCCAAAGCGATGGGGCGGGGGCAGACGGGCGGTCGCCGTCGACGGGCCCCGGACGGCCCCGGCGGCCCCGGCGCGACGTCACACGACGGGAAGGGCGCCTCCGTGTCATCTCCCCGATCCACTCGTGCGCTTTTGATGAAACTGTCCCCTTGGGGTTTTTATGATGACAAATCCATCCGCGATGGTCCCGCTGGCGAATTCAAAGTCGACCGAAATCGGCCGTCCAGCCTTGACGCATACTCCCCGATCGAACATTGGCTACGGTCATCCAAAATCCAGTGAAACTTCGCGGGGGTTTTCATGTGATGCCAACGATGGGGCGGGCGCGGAGCGGGATGCCGCCGTCGCCCGGACGGCCCCGACGGCGGCCCCGGGCGGCGTCACCACGGCGGGAAGGGCGGCGGCTCCGGTGTCATCTCCCGATCCACTCAGTGCGTTTTTGATGAAACTTCGCCCCTTGGGGTTTTTATGATGAGAAATCCATCCGCGATGGTCCCGCTGGCGAGATTCCAAAGTCGACCGACCGGCCGTCCAGCGCCCGACGCATACTCCCCGATCGAACATTGGCTACGGTCATCCAAAATCAGTGAAACTCGGCCCGGGGTTTTCATGTGATGCTAAACGATGGGGCGGGGCGCCGGGCGGGATGCCGCCGTCGCCCGGGTCGAGCCCTGCGGCCCCGCGGCGACGTCACGACACGACGGGAAGGGCGCGCTCCGTGTCATCTCCCCGATCCACTCGTGCGTTTTTGATGAAACTTCGCCCCTTGGGGTTTTTATGATGACAAATCCATCCAGCGATGGTCCCAGCGGCGAATTCCAAAGTCGACCGACCGGCCGTCCCGACGCCGACGCATACTCCCCCGATATAACATTGGCTACGATCATCCGAAATCCGTGAAACTTCGCCCGGGGGGTTTTCATGTGATGCCAAAGCGATGGGGCGGGGGCGCGGGCGAGATGCCGCCGTCGCCCGGGACGGCCCAGCGGCAGCGCCCGGCGCGACGTCGCACGACGGGAAGGGCGCGCTCCGTGTCATCTCCCGATCCACTCGTGCGTTTTTGATGAAACTTCGCCCTTGGGGTTTTTATGATGACAAATCCATCGCGATGGTCCGCGGCGAGATTCCAAAAGTCGACCGACCCGGCCGTCCGGCGCTCAGCGCATACTCCCCGATCGAACATTGGCTACGGTCATCCAAAAATCCGTGAAACTTCGCCCGGGGGTTTTTCATGTGATGCCAAGCGATGGGCGGGGGCGCGGGCCGGGATGCCGCCGTCGCCCGGACGGCCCCGCGGCCCGGCGCGCTGACGTCACCACGACGGGAAGGGCGCGCTCCGTGTCATCTCCCGATCCGCTCGTGCGTTTTTGATGAAACTTCGCCCCTTGGGGTTTTTATGATGACAAATCCATCCGCGATGGTCCCGCGGCGAATTCCAAAAAGTCGACCGACCGGTCGTCCCGACGCCGACGCATACTCCCCCGATCGAACATTGGCTACGGTCATCCAAAATCCGTGAAACTTCGCAGGGGGTTTTCATATGATGCTAAGCGATGGGGCGGGGCGCCGGGCGGGATGCCGCCCGTCGCCCGGACGGCCCAGCGGCCCGCGGCGCGGCGTCTACACGACGGGAAGGGCGCGCTCCGTGTCATCTCCCGATCCACTCGTGCGTTTTTGATGAAAACTTCGCCCCTTGGGGTTTTTATGATGACAAATCCATCCGCGATGGTCATGCGAATTCCAAAGTCGACCGACCGGCCGTCCCGACGCCGACGCATACTCCCCGATCGAACATTGGCTACGGTCATCCAAAATCCGTGAAACTTCGCCGGGGGTTTTCATGTGATGCCAAGCGATGAGGGCGGGGGCGCCGGGCCGGGATGCCGCCGTCGCCCGGACGGCCCCGACGGCCCCGCGGCGGCGTCGCCTGACGGCGGAAGGGCGCGCTCCGTGTCATCTCGATCCACTCGTGCGTTTTTGATGAAACTTCGCCCCTTGGGGTTTTTATGATGACAAATCCATCCGCGATGGTCCCGCGGCGAGATTCCAAAGTCGACCGACCGGCCGTCCCGAGCGCCGACGATACTCCCCGATCGAACATTGGCTACGGTCATCCAAAAATCCGTGAAACTTCGCCCGGGGGTTTTCATGATGATGCCAAAGCGATGGGGGCGGGGGCGCCGGGCCGGGATGCCGCCCGTCGCCCGGACGGCCCGGCGGCCCCGGCGCGGCGTCACCTGCAGCGGGAAGGGCGCGCTCCGTGTCATCTCCCGATCCACTCGTGCGTTTTTGATGAAACTTCGCCCCTTGGGGTTTTTATGATGACAAATCCATCCGCGATGGTCCCGCGGCGAATTCAATGTCGACCGACCGCCCGTCCGGCGGCGACGCATACTCCCGATCAAGCGTTGGCTACGATCATCCAAAATCCGTGAAACTTCGCCGAGGGGTTTCATGTGATGCCAAAGCGATGGGGCGGGGGCGCCGGGCGAGGGCGCCGCCGTCGCCCGGCGGCCCCGGGGCGCCCGGCGCCACGTCACCGCGATCACGCAGGCGGCGCTCCGGCGGACGCCATGATCCCGGCGTGCGAACCGCCGAATGTTTGCCCGGCGGCATTTCGTTAGATGCCAAGCCATGCGGCGTGGGCGCCGGGCCGTTGTGCCGCCCGGCGCCCGGTAGCGACATCGCCCGATCACGGCGGCGCTCGAGAGAAGTCATGATCCGCCCGTGCAAACTCGGCTGAACTTCATTCACCCCGGGTTGTGAGGGGTTTCAAGTGATGGCAAGAGATGTCATGGGCGCGTAACCGTTTTGCCGTCGATAGCGCGGATTTGCACAAGTACAAAGTCTAACCTTCTCGGCTCGCCGGGCTGGATTCGGGGAGGAGGGGCGAATCCGTGCGGCGAGGGCTGGATCTCGATGGATCGTGGCGGCAAAGGCCACTCGCCACTCACAATGCCCCGTCGCGTATTTAAGTCGTCTGCAAAGGATTCGAGCCCGCCGCCCGCTCGGAATCGCGCTTGAGGCCGCCGCCCGCGCGAGTCCGCCCAGCGGTGGCGCGCACTGTGACACGGGCCCGTGGGGGACGCGTGGTCCCCCTCTGCGGGTCGGGGTTCCGGGCGGCGGGCGTGGCGCCCGCGCGCTAGCGGATTACGGCTTAGGCGTTCGACCCATAATCCGGCACCGCGGTAACCGCGCCAGCTGGCTTTTTCAACCAAGCGCGATGACCAATTGTGTGAATCAGCGGTTCCTCTCGTACTAGGTTGAATTACTATGGCGGTCGCGGTCATCGGTGGGGTAAAACTAACCTGTCTCACGACGGTCTAAACCCGACTCACGTTCCCTATTGGTGGGTGAACAATCCAACACTTGGTGAATTACTGCTTCACAATGATAGGAAGAG
>NW_024088367.1:12500-18429 GCF_009730915.1 Dioscorea cayenensis subsp. rotundata
CCTCAGACCACTAACTTTCGTGTATTGGTCGTCTTCCTTTGCCACCTCCCGAATACGAGTTTGCAAATCATTCTCCACTTGAGAAAGGGCAGCAACATAATCCACAACCTGCCGGCGACTCAACGCATCGGCCACTGATTGTGTCTCCCGGTTTGTGCTGCCAAAAGGAAATCATATTCTGCAAAAAAACTCTTGCCATCTAGCTTGTCGCGAGACGGCTTCTTTTTGAGTAGCAAAAGAAAGTATTGGCTACATTATCGGTTTTGACAAGGAACTTCGTTCCCAGAAGATAAACTCTCCATACCTGCAAACAATGGACAACGGCGAGCATCTCCCGCTCATGTGCCGAGTACCGTTGTTCCGCATCTTTGAGCTTCCAACTCTCGAAAGCCACTGGATGCCCGTTCTGCACGAGAACCCCTCCGGCGACCTTGTCGGATGCATCCGTCGTGAACCTCAAATGGTTCACCAAAGCTAGGAAGAGCCAAGGCTGGTTCACTCGAGATCGCGAGTCTTTATCTTGTCAAAAAGGCGATTGTTGCCGATCGGCTCGACCCCATGGCTGGTCCTTCCTCAATAAATCGATGGCGGCACCACTTTTTCGCGAATACCCCTCAATAAAACGGCGATAATAGTTGGCTAATCCGAGAAAAGATCGCAACTCCGTGACTTTGGTTGGCGCCGGCCAATCCAAAATTGCCGCTACCTTAGCCCGGTCCATCCGGACTTGCCCATGAGAAATGACATGCCCTAGGAACTTAATTTCCTCTTGAGCAAATTGGCACTTCTCCAATTTAAGATACAATTGGTGCTGCCGAAGTTTTGATAGTGCAAGCTTCAAATGGCGTACGTGATCCGCCAAGGATTCACTAAAAACCACCACATCATCCAAATAGACAACCACAAACGAATCAAGATACTCAGAAAATACTTGATTCATTAAGTGACAAAATGTCGCGGGTGCATTGGTCAAGCCAAACGGCATTACAAGGAATTCAAAAGAGCCATAACGCGTCACACACGTCGTCTTGGCTTCATCTCCTTCAGCGATTCTGACTTGCCAATAACCAGAGCGGAGGTCCAGTTTGGAGAAATAAGCGGCTTTTGACAACCGATCGAACAAGTCCTGGATCAAAGGCATCGGGTACTTGTTCTTGACCGTGATTTTGTTCAAAGCCCGGTAATCCACACACAGTCGGAGAGAGCCATCTTGCTTTCTCTGGAACAACACCGGAGCGCCATATGGAGCCTTGGAAGGCTGTATGAAGCCACTATCCAAAAGTTCGGTGAGTTGACTCCGCAACTCATTTAACTCCAACGGAGCCATCCGATACGGAGCTCGGGCCGGGGGTTTGCAGCCCGGTACCAGTTCGATTTGGTGGTCAACCGCCCTGCGAGGAGGTAGATCGCGGGGTAATTCCGGCGGCATGACGTCTGAAAACTCTTCCAAGACGTCCCATACATCCGGCGGAATATCTCCCACCAAAGCGTCCGGTACTTCCAATAACGAAGCAACAAAAGTGGGTTCTCCCACCTTCAACCCATGAGCCAACTGCTGCGCAGAGAGCATCACTTCCTTTCCCTTCTTCTCGTCTGAGACACCTGCCACAAAACAAGGAGACTTACCATCCATAATGAGTAAGCCACCCAAGTGGGGAACAATGGCGGCCTGGATCGTCTTCAAGAACTCCATCCCAAGAATCAACTCAAAATCATCAATAGTGACGACAAGCAGATCCGTCTTCCCGTGCCACTCGCCAAGCTGGAGGGGTACATCTGTTACTCTCCCAGCAACTGGTCTAGCTTGGGAATTAATCGCCTTCACTCGGCTTGAATGCTCTCCGGCCTTCAACCCTAGCCGAGTAGCCGTTCCTTCATTGATGAAGTTATGTGTTGCTCCTGTGTCCACCATCCCTTGTATGGCCCTGCCATTCAAGGTTACACCCACATAAAGAAGAGAAGGAGAGGATTTACCCTTAATGGACCTCAAAGCACCCAACAATTGCAAAGGATTCACCCTCGTTGGGCCTTCTGAATCACTCCCTGCTTCCGTGATAAGCGCGGCCAACTTCTCGCGCTTAGGGCAGTCTCGAGCTCGATGTGGCCCGTCACAAATAAAGCACCCCGCCGTCCGAGTGCTCGTTGAGCCACTTGTTGCTTTTCCATCACTCTTGGTCTTGTCATTCTTGGCCGGGCCGGTATAGGGTTTCCTCTGAAAGCCCCTTCCAGCCTTCTTCTCAACCGGTCTCTTTTCCTTGGTCTTGGACTTTGTCTTCTCACCCTCATTCCCGGGAGAAGACCTTAAGTCCACCAATGCTTCCGCTGCGATGATCGCAGACGCAAGGTCCTTCGCCCCTTGCCGTCGGATCTCGATTTGCGCCCAGTTTTGCAGGCCAGTGAGGAAGTTAAATAACTTATCCTCCTCCGACATGTCACGGATGTCTAGCATCAATGATGAAAACTCCTTGACATAGTCACGAACCGTGCCCGTGTGCTTCAGCTTTTTAAGAGCCGTCCGAGCCACCCACGCGGTGTTTCCGGGCAAGAATTGCTCCCGCAATTCCTTCTTCAAATCTCCCCAAGAGATAGAAGTGGTTCGACCTGCCTGGACATCATCTTCTTGCCGAGTGCGCCACCACAGCTTCGCGTCACCCGTGAGGTACATCCCCACCAACGGAACCTGTTCGGCATCCGGCACCTTCGCAGCCTTGAAGTATTGATCCACGTCCCAAAGGAAATTCTCTAATGTCTTTGCACTCCGAACACCATCGAACGGAGAAGGTTCAGGGACCTTCACACGCGCGGACACCTCCCGCGTCACTGCCATAGCCGGGGCCGCCCCACCCGCTTGAAGCTGAGAAATATCAAGCGTCATAGATTTCACCGTCTCAGCGAGGGCATCTATCTTCGCCTGACTCTCTTTCCAACTGAGAGAGAGTTCCTCAATCCTTTGAGCCAAGGAGCCCAGGAGATCATCGACTCGCCCGATGACTTGCTCCACCCGCTCCATACTCGCTTCAAGTCGATCAAGCCGATCTTTAGTGGTCACCGCAGCCATCGCCAAGGTCCACAGAGCTCACAGCAAGCCGGTAGCTCTGATACCAGTTGTCACGGCCTTCCCGATCGCACCGACGATCACCGCGCGGCGCTCGTCACACCACCAAGGTGCCGAGCCAGCCTTCAATGCCTAGGACCAAAATCAGCCCACAAACTAGCAAGCAACCAAGCCCTGTCAATCAAGCAAGGTTAGTAAACATGCAAGCACACACAAAGACATCATGAGAGGCCAAATATAAGAGAGAAATCCGAAAACTCTCTATTGAATGAGAAGAGATACAACCAAGGCCAAGACCTAGCCAAGAGATCACAACCTCTCCCTTTCTAAGGGAATGAGAGCCAAATTTATAGGGAAAACTAAGGAGTGGCCAGAACCAGCCGGACCTCATTGAGAGGCTGAGAAGAAACCGCTTGTCCCATCAAGACAAACACATTGCTACAGTGCTACAGTGCCAAGAAACACAACACTGTTCACTGTAGCACACCCGGATCGGTCTACAGTGTCAACCAATGGCACTGAACCACCAGCCACCCATCTCCCGGTCATCCCCAGCCGGTGCGCCCATCCAGCCTCGGCAGTGCGCACGGCAGGCCGGTCATACCGATATCCATCGGTAATGCCCCTAGCAAGGCCTCTCGGTAACGGCCGAGTACCCACCCTCGGTAACTCGCATCCGCCACGGCGCGCACCCACGCGCCCTCTCGGTCAAGTGCCTGCGCTCACGGTCATGCGCACGCATCAATGGTCTCGGCAACAAGGTTCGGCGGGCCAATGCGCCCACCCACGGTCATAACACTCGGCCACGCGCCCATGCGCGCTGCCCGGTCCGCGCGGCTGTGCGCCCGCGCGCATTTGCCTGACTCGGCACCACTCGATCAGGCCATTCCGGCTCGCCCCGTCGCCCTCCCGCGACTAAGGCATCGTGCCATCCTGCATGATATAAGCATCATATTGGATGGAGACCGCATGTAAGGGCACCGACCCTTACAGTAGGCCCCTATCCTACCATCGAAAGTTGATAGGGCAGAAATTTGAATGATGCGTCGCCGGCACGAGGGCCGTGCGATCCGTCGAGTTATCATGAATCATCAGAACGGCGGGGCGAGCCCGCGTCGGCCTTTTATCTAATAAATGCATCCCTTCCGGAAGTCGGGGTTTGTTGCACGTATTAGCTCTAGAATTACTACGGTTATCCGAGTAGCAGGTACCATCAAACAAACTATAACTGATTTAATGAGCCATTCGCAGTTTCACAGTCTGAATTAGTTCATACTTGCACATGCATGGCTTAATCTTTGAGACAAGCATATGACTACTGGCAGGATCAACCAGGTAGCACCGTCACGGGCGACGGCCGGCGGGCGCCTCCGGGGCGCGCCCCCGTCGCGGCCACGCGCCGCGCCCCGGGCCACAGGGACCGCGGGGGGGAGGCGGGTGTGCCGCTCGGGGGGGACGTCGCCGGGGGGACGCGCGACGGCCGCGTCTTTCCTTCGAATCCCCGGAGGGATGGGACGCGTGCGGGTGACGTGATAGATCGGGGACGACGGGGAGGGACGGCGGCCACCCCCGCGACCGATCATCAATTGGGACATCGAATCCGAGAGCGCTCCCGGCGCCCCGGCCGCGTGTCGTAGAAAGGGGCGCGCGCCCGTTGAGTTCCAACGGGAGCGAACCGCGTGACGGGCGGGCGGGGGCCGGGGAACAATGCCGCCGGGACGGGCGCGGACAGGCCGCGCCGCCCCGGAGGTGATCTAACGCTGGTATCGACCGGGCCACGGTGTTCCCGCTCGACGGCGGGTATCGGTAACACAAGCAACAGGCCTCGCCCCCGAGGGCGGGCGCGGATGGGGGACCGAATGAGGGGACGCCCTCCCGGCGGTCGGACGCAGCAGGTCGTCGGGCCCGTCGGGGAAAGCCAGTCCGGGACAACTCACGCGCCGACACGGTCACCCGACGCGCGCGCGCCTCGCCGCCCTGCCGCAGCGCCCGGCGTCACCCCCAGGGGAGGGTGGCGATGGGCGGCGACGCGGGTCGGCACCGAGGCGCGGCGCGAAGGCTCCGCCGAGCACGATCATGAGAGGATGCGGCGCTTGCGCGCGCGGGGCAGGGCACACGACGAGGGACGGGACAGCCGCACTTGCGCGCCTAGGTGAACGGAGCCACAGAGCCCTCAATTAATGGGCCGGGCCGATCCGCGAGTGCCTTGCGGTACGCAAGCGGGCGAAAAACCGATTATAGGGACACCGGAGCGCCGCCGCGAACGGCGGGGCGCCGTTGGGGACCGCCCTTGTGCAATGGCGGGTTAGCGCGGAAACGGGGGCACGACGCGCACGGCCCGGCAAAGACCGGGGTGGCCGAAGGCCGGGCGGCGCCGCCACGAGCGCGGCAGCACCGCCCGGCCACCGGCCGAGTTCGGGTAGCCCACGGGCAGCCACCCGGACTTGCCATGGCCGTGCGCGCCATGTCCCAGGCGATGGGGCGCGCCGCGCGCCCGCCCCACGCCCAAGTGACCGACAAGGGACACCGGCGCCTCGCCGCGGACGGCGGGGAACCGTTGGGGACCGCCCTTGTGCAATAGGCGGGTTAGCGCGGAAGCGGGGGCACGCAGCGCGCGCGGCCCAGGCAGGGACCGGGGTGGCCGAAGGCCGGGCGGCGCCGCCACGAGCGCGGCAGCACCGCCCGGCCACCGGCCGAGTTCCGGGTGGCCCACGGGCAGCCACCCGGACTTGCCATGGCCGTGCGCGCCATGTCCCGAGCGATGGGGCGCGCCGCGCGCCCGCCCCACGCCCAAGTGACCGACAGGGACACCGGCGCCCTCGCCGCGGACGGCGAGAACCGTTGGGGACCGCCCTTGTGCAATGGCGGGTTAGC
>NW_024088368.1:0-4388 GCF_009730915.1 Dioscorea cayenensis subsp. rotundata
AGTGCGAGCTTGAGAGATTGTTCAAATTCTCCTCTGGGACATATATAGAGTTAGGCATGGTTGACCTTAGATTTAGGATCATGTATTGAAGGATATCCATGACTGATTAATGTATTAGTTAGAAAGCATATTATAGGGTTTTTGCACTTGAAATGATTGTCATAGGCAGAACAATATCCGGGTACCCCATTTGTATCGATTGCCTTACTTCCCCTTTACTTGTACCTTTTCTCTTATCTCTTTTACTTTTGTTTACATTACATCTTATAACACAGCTATTATTTACTTTTCGCTTAGTTATGAAATAATTCAAATATTTTTATTCCCTATTCCCTATGGATACGATACCCACTCATCTGGAATTTATTACTTTGACAAACCTGTACACTTGCGGGACATAGGCAAGGGGCATTGTCAAGTATTTTGTTCCATTGCCAGGGAGTAGGCGTTTAGAAATACTTTGCACTTTGTTTTCTTAGCTATTCATTTATTAATTATATTTCCCGTCTTCTTTTTCTATCATCATTTAGATTTGTTTTCTTTCTTTGGGTGCAGCTCTAGGTTATGACCAGAGGGAACCCTTCGATATTGTTTGAAGGAGATCCTGAACTTAAATAAACACTCAGAAGAAGGGGACAATAACCTATGCAAGAACCGTCTAATCAAGCTAAAATAGAAGTTGAAAGGTTAGATAATATAGCAGAACAAAATGAGCAAAATGAGCAATAGAGTATTGTGCGACCCCCGATTACAGCTCCAAACGTCAAGCTGAAGCCAGCATTCATCCAAATGATTCAACAATCAACGTAGTTCAATGGTTTGGCCGATGAGGATCCAAACAACCATATAGAGAACTTCTTGGAAGTTTGTGTTATGCTGAAGATTAACTGTGTATCGAATGATGCTATTAGATTGAGTGCTTTCCCATTCTCTCTCAAGGGAAGAGCCAAGCAGTGGCTATATTCTTTGCCCAAGGCCTCCATCACGACTTGGAACAAGATGGTCGAAGCTTTTATTGCTAGATACTTTCCTCTAGGGAAGTCAGCCAAGCTTCGCAATGAGATATCATCATTTGTGCAGATGGAGTTAGAGTCATTGTTTGAGACATGGGAACACTTTAAGGATATTTTGCGGAGGTGCCCACAACACGGATTTCCTGAATTAATGATTATTAAGACTTTCTATAATAGGTTGAATCTGAGTACAAGGCAATTGCTATATACCGCCGTAGGAGGTATAATTTGGAGTAAAACATAGGAAGAAGCCCGATAGTTAGTAGAAGACATGCCCATGAACAGTTATCAGTGTAATGCACGGGAAAGGAAAAAGGTGGCCGAGCTTCAAGAAATAGATGCAGTAACTTCATTGGCGGCTCAAGTGGAATCGTTGAGTAAGAAGTTAGACCTTCTAACTTCTAATAGAGTGGCGGGCGTGACTACTTGCACCGGATGCGGTGGAGGACATGCTCCCTCCGATTGCCCGATCTCTATTGGTGATGTATCTTCAGTGGAGAAAGTGGATTTTGTGGGTAATGCAATGAGGAACCAAGGGAATCCATATAGCAAAACCTACAATCCTGGTTAGAAGAATCATCCCAATTTCTCGTGGAATAACCAAGGACCACAAAAGGACATGGTACCAATAGGTTTCCAACAACAACAAGCCCCAAACATAGAAAACCGAGTTTTAGGCTTGGTAACCCGAATGACTGATTTAGAGAAGGCCTTGACTAGATTTGTGCAATCATCGGATACAAGATTTCAATCAGTCGAGGCTACACTTCGCAACCACACCATTTCTTTGCACAAGCATGAGAATTGACAAACACCTAAATGTACGTATTTTATACATATTAATCTTGTATTACTTGTGTATATTTTAATAAATTAATGCCTGTTTAAGTATAAATTGGTTATTTTGGTGTTGTAAATCTTAAAAGAGTTAAACGAAGCTCAAAAATGTAAATTGGATGAATTCGACACCAAAAATGGCATTGTTGGGGTTCGAGCACTATAGCAGGCACTATAGCGGTAAAGTAGCGGAGTCACTATTCATGCTGCGAGCATTCGGCTGTGAGCTTCACGGGGTCCATGCGGCCGCATGGGTGCCCGTGAGGTTTGTTGGAATTTAACAACCCCGGCTAATGTAGCAGGAATACTGTAGCTGAGCACTGTAGCACGGACACCTTTTCTGGGCGAAACGACAATGAGATTCACGGGCTCCATGCGCCCGCATGGAGTTGTATGGATATGACAAGGTATATATTGTACTGAATTTCTAGGGTAAAAGGGGGGAGGTGTTTGGAGAAAGCTTTTGCGGGAGTTGTTGGAGCCGACTTTGACCAGTTCAAAGGAAGCAAGATCACACGTTGTGGAGAAGGAGAATCAAAGGGAGAAGCTTGGTTTACCTAGATCTTCATCAATCTCTTCTTTGGGAGTTTGTAGACGACAAGGGAAGCAGCCCAATCACGGCGTCCGTGGAAGCCTTCCAGTTCACTTGGCTTGTCATCTCACTTCTATTGTTTGAGGGAGTTTTCTTATGCCATTTTGACAAGTTCCCCTTGCTTATATCCCGCAAGTGCACGGGCTTGTCGAAGTAATAATCCCGGGTGAGCGGGGTCGAATCCAAGGGAGTAGGGAGTGAAAATACTTAATTTGATTCTTAGCTATGTGGAAGATCAATTATGATAAGTGTGAAATTGATTCAATTCTCAACAATAAAATCAACAAGTGAAAGAGCAAAAGTAAGAAGAGGGTAAGGCAATCGATAAAGATGGGTTACTCGGATAATGCTTCACCTAGGATAATCGCTTCAAGTGCAAGAACTCTCTATTATGCTTCCTAATCAATGCAATGGTGAGTCGTGGAAATCCTTACATACATAGTCCCAAATCTAAGGTCAACTATGCCTAACTCTATACATGTCCCGGAGGAGAAATTGAACAATCTCAACACCTCGCACTCACATAGAGTTGCAATCAGCTCTAGGGATTCCAAGTGATAAATCTCTTCCTAGATTTAGACCTAACCCTTTGGTCCGGGCAGAAGGTCCCTAGCCACAATTAAGCCATAGATACTAAAATCACCTCAACGCTTCACTCCATTGCACGCGCAACTAGGCCCCTGCAGAGGTTCATCCCTTAGACCATTCACACTATTATGGCCACAAAGAACTCGAGGAACGGAGGTAAAATCTTTCACGTCGGAGGGGAAAGGGGACGCTCCTGTACCTCTCAACTCACCCTCTCAACCCTCTCCAACCTAGCTTTGTCTAACGCTCGTGGTGTGTCACTCACTCACAAGGTTACTGACATGAACTCTCAACCCTAGTGTCACTCTAAGGGAAATGTTCATAGACTCAAGCATTCAAGGTTGGAACTCACAATAAACATCAATTTATTGAAAGCATAATAAAGAAGTTCAATGAAAGGAATACATCCTAGGGTTCACAATCATCCAAGTACCCACTAGGGGTTTAGCTCTCCATGGAGCTTAGTACAATCAAAGAAATCGAATGTAAAAGCAATGAATCCTTCAAGAAACCCCCTCGATGATCGTGTCGATGGTCTTGTGGAGAGTCCTCTACTCGTCTTCCAAAGATTCCTTCGTCCGGTATAGGAAACGCCTCGATCGAAGCTCCCCTACCAACCTTCTTCCTAATGGAATCATGATGTTGGAGCCATAGAACTTCCCCAAAACCTTGGCCAATACCCCTCGAAACCCTAGCCGAAGTTCTCTCACAAGTTGGGGAAAAGATGGAGAAAAGAATACTGAAATCATGGTTGAAATCGGCTTTAAATAGGGCTGGAATTGGGCGACTGCAAGGGCGTGTATGATGTCACACTCCCTCTGGAATTTCCACACGAGGGTGGATAATTTCCACACATCTGTGTGGATTCTCTGTTTCTCTGATTTCTCGGCCGGGCTGCTACAGTACTATGCCGGAAATACTCCCGAATTCCATACTTTCATTGGGGTAACACAAACGGGCACACGTTCACGTCGTAAATCACTTGCTTCTTCAATGATATATATGTTGGTGGGGTTCTTGTTCTTGTATGCATAAATCAGAATGTTCGAGTGTGACTGCCTTTGTGCCCCTCCAAATGAATGTGCTCACTCGAATACGAGGAGGTTGGCACACACTCTAGCATCTCATACCTGACCTATGTCTTCGCGTTTGAACCTTAGCAAGATCTCCTCCAAAATAGGTGCATTATGATCCACATTGGCCTATTTCCTTCATACTTAGCCTCACAACCCCTACTGCGTAAAAAGTAACATAAAAACCACACATATTAATGTAAAAAAACCCCGAGAAAAGTAATGCTCAACATAAGGAATGAACTCTTCGCATTCATATCGCATCAAGCACTTATCACATTTGTA